>NW_020954596.1:62832690-62846057 GCF_900497805.2 Vombatus ursinus
CCTTTCCTTTCCTTTCCTTTCCTTTCCTTTCCTTTCCTTTCCTTTCCATCTAAACATCCCAAGTTTGTTTACTTTGTTTGTTTATTTATCAGTTTTCCTATGGCATGAACTTGATGCCCTTCACCATTCTGATTGTCCTTCTCTATCAGATCATCTTCCAGATTACTGATGTCCTCAAAATGTAAGAATTTATATTCATCTCATTTAAATTTCACCTTATAAGATTCACCCCGAAGTTCTATCCTATTGAGGGATTTTTTCAGCCTGACTCTGTAATCTAATGTATGAGTGATCCCACTCTTCCAACTCTGGGTTATCTGCAAATTCAGGAAGTATTCCATTTATGTCTTCACGTGAGTCTTTGATAAACACTATAAAGCAGCATAGAACAAAGCAGAGATGCCTTTGGAGGACACCTTACAAGGTTACTTTGAGACAGTAATGGCTATGCTTTCTGGTTCGGTCATTCAACTAGTTGCAAATTCATCATATTGTATCATTGTCTAGCCTAGGGGTATAAAACACACAGAAACAGGGGCCCTCATCACATATAAGGATCCCTGTGGGTCACATATTGACTTAGAAAACAACATATTAATATTAACTATGTTTTATTTTATTTTTGTTCATCTTTTAAAATATTTTCCAATTACATTTTATTCTGATTTGGGCTTCAGTTGCAGTTAAGAATGTTGTGGGCCATGTGTGGCTCATGGGCTGTGTGTTTTGACATCTCTGGTATAGCCCCTATCTCTCCATCTTTTATACAAGAATAACACAAAAGATTTTCTCAAATACTTTGATGAAATATAGGTCAACTATCTGTAAGTGTTTCTGTGATCTAACAATCTAAGAATTGAAGAAAAAGAAGTCACTTTCCAAGTCCTGTTGATGCTAACTCAACTTCCTTTGCATCTGCCACCTTCACTCAACCAGCTACTGCTTTAGCTTAGGCCATCATCATGTACATTATCAGAGAAGCAGCACTGACACCTTTCACTTCATCAGAATGGCACCTCCTTGAGGACAGGAATTATTTTATTTTTTTCTTTGTATCCCCAACACCTAGCACAGGGTATTGTATATAATGCCTTGTATGATGTAGTCAGATTAGTTGACTTTAAAAAGGGAATCAGATATGAATTGCTCTTTGAGTTTTCTAATAATTTTTGTTGTTCAGTTATTTCAGTCATGTCCAACTCTTCAGACCCTATTTGGGGTTTTCTTGGTGAAGATAATGGAATAGTTTGCTATTTCCTTCTCCAGCTCATTCTACAGATGAAGAAACAGAGGGAAATAGGGTTAAATGACTTGCTCAGGGTCACACATCCAGTAAGTGCCTAAGGCTGAATTTGAACTCAGGTCTTACTGACTCCAGGCCTGACACTCTATCCACTGTGCCACCTGTGTCTTTTCAAAATACATTCAAGAATTTTGCCAGCAACTAAAGCTAAACTGAAAGGCCTATAACTGGCACGCTTACTTTTCTTTAGGGTTTTTTTTTGGTATGTGGGTATATTGGGTAAAAGTTCAGAGGAGAACAGTGTTCGCCCTTTTCTAGTTGTTTAGAACCTTTCCCAATCTCCACATTTTCCCAAAGACCATGGAGACAATGTCTCAGCAACCAAACCTGCCAGTTACTTCAGCATTTTAAGATGACTTTCATCGAGGCCTGGTGAATTCAATTCATCAAGGAGAGTTAGGTTCTGTCTTATCTTCTTATTTATCTTGCCTTTCAATTCCCTTTAGCCATATTTATGCTTTTTTTTTATTAACCCAAATGTCATTCTCTGTAGTAGAAAAGAAACCTCCCAGAAAAGGAGATAAGTAGTTCTTCCTTCTCTCAGTCATCATTGTCATCCCATCCACCTTAAGAAGCAGTTTTTTTCTCTTTTGCCCTTTCCCCCTCCTATTATAGGTTAAAATCTACCCCCCTTTTTAGTCTTCAGCTTTCCTCACTAGCGTCAGCTTAGCCTTTGCTTTAGGTACTTCTGACATTGCCATGATTTTGTGCTCATCTTCTAATACTTATCTTTGCTTCTGTCTTCTTTACTTTTCTTTTTAAAGCTTTATGCTAGTTGATGTATTCTCTCTGCATCCTAATAATTCTATTTAAATAACTCACCTTTTTTCTCCTCACCCAAAATGTTGACTTTGAAATTTCTTTCTTGAGAAATTCCCTTCCCTTGTGAGCTGACTTTCCTTATAGTATTTTAGGTCATAATATTCCACCTATATATTTTTTTCTCAATGACATGAACTCTGCCTTTCCAAAACCTAGTGTATATGCTAAATGACCAAGTTTTCCTCTCCTCTTTCAGGGTTTAAGAAGGTTAGATCTCTACATCTCCCTTTTAATCAGCTCTTCCTTTTTCATGAGAATATACTTGAATGTAGATCAAAGTCAGTTGGCCACAGCAGAAGTACACAATCAAATACTTAATTAAAAAAAAACCCTCCAAATCTTCTTTATGGTTTCCCCTCCTTCTTCTTTAGCTTAAATTATTGTCATGCTCTGTCTCTCACTGATGATAGAAAAAGAATGACTCAAACACTCAATCCTCTGTCTCAAAATCCAGTGCTCTTTTGGGTATTCAGGAGGACTAGAACCTCTGGTGTGCAGGTTTTCCAAGTCCCTTTGGTGTCTACCTGATTCACCCAACTCTCACCTGTGGCACCAAGAAGCTGTAGCATGCACAGGGACCACATCTCAGTAAGCCATCTGTGCAGGTGGGCTAAACTAGGCTGAGGTAACTGTTAGGCCTCAGACCAATTGGTGAGTTAGGGGGATGTCTATCCCAAGTATGTGAAGCATGTGAAGAAAGGTAGATGAGAACAATTTGTTCCAATGGTCATGAAGGTGGCTGAAACAGGCACTGTTGCATGCTTAGACGTTGGGTAGGCATGGAAGATGCTAACGTCATCCACCATATCCCAGGCTACTGCTAGTCATTTTGACTTTTGTCTTGCCACATCTATGACTCTGGAAGAGAGAGTAAGGCTGACAACTTTGTGCAACCATGGCTCATTTAAATCCAAGTCACACACAAGTCAAGACTTCACCTGTGATATCATTGGTCCTCTTTGAAAATGAAGGATAAACAACAAGATACTGAACTGGGACCAATTAAAGCGACAAGCTCCTCAGAGTCTTGATTCTAGCTTCATTATACTCCAGGAAGGTGAAAATGAGCAATTTGGGACTTTCTTAGACAAATGCCAAACCCAAATAGGTTAGAGCAGTTGACATCATTGGATCACTTGTCATTCTTTACTACCTTCTCCTTGGCTCCTTTTGACCATCTTCTCAGCCATTATTTCAGGTATATGAGACTGAAGGTAGCCTAGTATATACAAAAAAGCAATAAATTTAGTTGCAAGAATCCTAGCTCTGACTCTTACTTGTTTTCTGACCTTGGGCAAGTAGGTCATCCAATATCCAGCCTTCTGTCCTTGTCTTTAAAGGCGTGGTGCTAATACTTATATTAACTACCTCGTGGGATTTTTGTGAACAAAGAGTCTTGTAAATTTAGGCTACTATCTAAATGTGAGTGATTCTGGGATCAAATAGAATGGATTTATAAATGAAAATGTAGAGAAGAAAGAGAAAAATCTAGCCAGGATATGACCATTATCTGAAAATCATCTGAGGCTATTATGATGTGAATGTGGATATGGGCAAATACAGGTTGACATTATCTGTATGTGTCCCTCAAACTTTTTTAGTGGAGATGATTAGGTTATATTCATAGGTGAAAATTACAGGAAGAATTCTTAGCAATGAGTCACCCAACCTTTCCTGTGTTCTCTTTCTTCATCCTTGTATTTCTCCACCTTCTGTAGACACACTGTGGTCCCCTTCTCCCCACCCTTTCCCATTACCAAGTAACCCTTTAGGGGGCAAGTTAGACAATCAGAATATATCAAAAGAATCTGGGTAAAAACAAATGGATTTGCTGTATCCCTTTCCATCTTTGTTCTAGTGCTTTTTTTCTATTGACTTACTCCAATTTCTCCTGTATATAGCTTGTTCATAACTAGCTGTTTGCATGTTGTCTCTCCCATTAGACTGTAAGTACCTTGAGAGTGGGCATTGTTTTTGCCTTATTTGTATTTCCAGCACTTAGAACAGTGCCTGGCACAGAGAGGGTACATAATAAATGCTTCCTGACTTGGCTTACTCCTTCAGACAGATTTTTTTTCCTCACTTTTCAGCTAGTTTGCTATCAAATAGTCTCAGCCTTATTATTTATTTATACAGTATTTGTTTAACTCTATGTTTAGATTTTTCAATATTTGCAAACTACAAATGGTACAGATTAAGCATTAATTCCAGATAATTTTAAATAGCTATTGAATTACAACTTTTGAAGTGTAGCCCCTAATTTAGGAAGTTTGTATTCCTAAAGCTTACAAGTCAGTTGCCCGAAACTCAGAATTGAATTTCTTGTAGAAATAACTAATAGAGGATGGTTAGATTTCTAGCTGCCCCATAAAAAGGTTTAGCTATTTTAAAAGTAATCTGATATCTTTCACTAGTTCTACAAAGATGAAAGATCCAACAACCATCTGGGGTCATCGAGCTCCATAGGAATGGAAACAGGACCATAAGGAAACTGTTGCTTAGAGAATTAGCATATTTGGGTGAAAGGGATTAGGCAGAGGGAGACAAGTGCTTGGTCAGATTCATTGATTGTTCAATTTATATCTCAGGTGATCAACCAAATGACGTTACAGTAGGATTTCTTTTTACTATATCAATGATGTTTATGCAAAACTACAGTGGGCAATATTACACAGAACACGGATTTTTCTCATTGGGAGGAGAGGGGAGGAAAAAAGAAGGGCCAGGTTTTTCCTTCTTTTCCACTTTCCTGACTGGAACAAATTATTCCTTTTCTCTTTCCCTCTATTGTCACAGGCAGGATAATGAGAGATGTTTCTTACCATTTGCTGCCCTACCAGAAGGTTAGCTAGTGAGGAGCCCCCAGCTCTAGCATCATCCACATGCAAAATAAATTTCTGAGCTTAGTTAGTGTGTATCTGTGTATGTGTGAGTGTGTGTGCCTGTATTTTAAAATTTCTTTACAAATTTTCTTTAACAAAGCTTAGGCATTATATTTTAGTATTGTTTTGATCCTTGAGGGGAGAGTCTATCTTTTAACATTTTTTTTTAACTTGCATTTGTATCCCTAGTGCTTAGCACAGTGCCTGGCACATAATAGGCACTTAATAAGTGTTTTTTGACTAACTGACTCTAGGATATATTAAACAATTTAAAGGAATTTCTTTATCCTTGAACCTATCCTTGTTGGGTAGAAGGAGTAGGGATAATGCACATTGAAGAAGTATTTTTATATATGATGTGGTTTATTGCCTGTTTCTAAGTTAATTGAGTTTGCATTATTTGTGATTTTCTGGATTATTTGTATTGAATATTAAGGAACTGCATCATTAGCATCATATTCATAAGTTGTCTTGTGCATTTAAAGCCAATGGCCCTTCTCTTAATGGAAAGATCCTCTTTAAAGTTCAAGACTGATCCACTTTCCTTCCTTTTCTCCCTCCTATTACCTTAAACATCCATGCATACTATAATATCTTATATACTTCACATGTGCTCTCTCCCCCTTTTCTGATAGAGTTTCTGGCTATAGAAGGTGTCTAAGATCATGATTTAGGAAGAGGGTCTTTAACTTAGAGAATCTGAATATTAGAAATATTTTTCAATGTTTGCCTTAAAAATTAGTAAACTGATTAATAAATGCCTTTCATTTGTAAAATGCCTCTCAGTCACTCAAAATTGATTTACCTGTATTAAAACAGTGTCTTGGTCACAGTTGGTGCTTACTAAATGTTTGTTGAATAAATTTGGATTCATTCACAAGATGTTATGATAAAAATCATTGGCATTGCCTACATTTTGTAGATGTCTGAGGCCAATTAATTTCTCCATGGTCATGTAAAAATGGTGGCACAGACAGAAACACCACAGTTCCTTGATGCCAGCTGAGTGACCTTTCTTGTTACAAAACCATGTGGCTTCTCCAATATTTGGCTCTCAAATATAATCCAAATTCAAATTCTTCTATTATAATCACTATTGCTAGTGATATAGAACTAGATAGGAAATTAGTAAAATCCAGGTTAAGTCTTTATAAGAACAATTGTTTAAAAGCACACCATTTGCAGGGATTTTGGAGTGGATACAGATTCTGGGATAATAGGATTCTTAGCTATGTTAGGACAAAATGATGCAGCAAATGGAGAAGAGAAATAATCTGTCAAGTCAAGGTGATGATGCTATCATCATTATTATTCTTGAATTCACATATAGAGTTCTCAACATTTCCTTCAGCAGAGTCGTATGACTTAGGATATCTTAATATCTTTAAACACATTTTTATACCTTTGGGGGAAAGTCAATTCTAGATCTAAGTAAGGATAGTAGCTTTTGGATTCCTTCAGCATGTCATGAAGAATTCTGGGCAGCAGAGGACCAAATGCTATTGGTGTCATAAGGTAGGAAGATCTCATTGCTATTTCAGTGATATAAAGGAAGGCAAAGCAACAGAGAGATGACACAGTCAACAGGACTGTGCTGTGTTTGCACAACCTTTATTAAATGGAGCCGTTGGTGACCACCTGTGCTTCCTAGTGGGAGCTCCCCCTGAGCGTACATTTGATCTTCCAGTTAATTAGGTGCACCTTGGCTGGAAGCCCACAGATCAAGCATACATATTTCAAAGCTTAAACTGTGTTCCTCCCAAGATGAAAGTAGAATGTTTCAAAGTGCAGCATGAATCCAAATGTCGTCTTCTTGGAGAATGAATGACTTTAACAACGTTAATTTATTGATAAAATTTTTTAAATGATAAGGAAATCTTGGACTTCTGCTTTTATTTCTAATTTGTATTTTTATGACAAGTTTTTTTATTTGAATGAATTGGCAGTGATCTTTTTTGAGCATATCTTTAATTAGAACAGCTTAATTCCATCCCTTCAGCATTAAGAAGACAAGAAAATTGGTCTCCCAAAGACATTGTCTCTAGAACATTTAACAGACTACACACATTCTTTCAGAGATGGAGAAAATGTATTGCTTTTAAAAAATTAAATTCTTTCCCTGAAATGATTTAATATTCTGTGTGACAACTAACATTTTTTAATTTAATTAATATTCTATCTCTGAGCCAAATCACGGTGCTCCTTAGTTAAGGTGTTCCAACTGTCTAAGGCTGTCTGTTTATTCCTCTTTCTCTGACTTTTTTCCAAATGTATGTCTTTCATCTCTGCAGTAAGCCTTAGAGTAGTAAGCTAAGACTGTCCCTGCCATCTTATCCCCTTCTTTGTGCTAAGATGATCTCAGTATGTTGTGCTTCCCTTCTCCACAGCGGCTAGAGTACTATCAGCATGGGAGACACCAAGCAACTCATTTCCAATCTTCAGCCATGTAATTAACAGCAAAGATGAATAGATACAACAAGGAGATTCATTTGCACAGCACTGGTGGCTCTACTGGTGTGTTATCCAGGATGGATGTTCTATTTTTTTATTTTACTTCTCATTTGATTACCTTAATTGGGTGACCCTGATAAATTTAAGGAAGCAACCAAACAACTTTTGCTCATCAGCCCTGCAGGACAGATCATTCATTTCTTAAACTAGTCTAAGCAAGCATATTCAAGTAAAGCGCAGATACGAATCCACGAGCAAGCTGTAACCTGTCTCCTTCACCTGCTATCACTTTCTTTTAACATGACACTACTTTGACTTTTAAAAATTGTCATCACATAATGAAATGAAGTTTCTTGATATTTAACATTGAATTTATCTGTATCACTTTCGCATTAATGGACATTAATATAACATAGGCATAATAAATGATAAAAAAAATTGCTGTTACCTCACCTCGCCCTACTTAGAAATGCTCTGCTAACATAGTGGATGCAAAAAAGCTTTCATAAAATACTTTTATATTTCCTTATAAGATAATGGCACATTATTGTATGAAATAATACTAAATAATAATAGCATCATCCAGGGTATGTTATGACAATTATCTTTCATTTGTTGATAGAATAACTTGTGATTTATTTAAAATAATCACCATCAACTATTATAAGCCTGCTAACAGGATAAAATAATATGGAGACTGGTTACCAGAAAGTGGTCAGATCTTTCCTCAAGAACAATGTCTGCCAAAAAACAATTTTAACCCATTGCTCAAGGTACTCATCACGACATCTCCTCTCTTTTCTTAGGGACTTATTATTTACCCAGTTTTTTTTAATGATATCTAGCCCAATTTTCTCTATTTCAATTCATTTCTAATTCAATTCATTTTGCTGCGAGAATATGCCAGTTTAATTATTGTTTTTATTCTTCCTTTTTGATAGGTATTTGATACCTTCCATCTACTCCTCACTGAATTATAAATTGGACTCAATAAGTAAGATGTATTTTCATTTTATAGGCATTATTTTTCTCTGATATACCAAATGGTGAGGATCTCCAAAATGTGTCAGTTACAAATTGCATCATGATAATTCTATCAAATGCCAGACAACTAAAAAGCCTCCTCAATAATATTCATAGTAAGATGAAAGAGCCCTGTTTTACTATCCATACTTGGAAAAAGAAGCGGATGAAAAACATGAAATTGGATAGGCAACTTATTGAATTAGTCTAATAATATATGTGCTTTGGACAAATGCTATAGATAGTGAGTGACACCTAAAATTGAGCAGAAAGAGAAAATTAGGTTGAATCATATTTGGAAAATGGTATCATGTTTCTCAATGCTGCCAAACCTTTTTACTGCAACAAAAGCTCTGGCTCTGAATCATGAATACCGCGATTGTAAAAGATTCAAAGGGAAAATGAAAGGCACATGGAAGGTATAGGAGGCTTTAATTTTTTTTTTAATTTTTGGTGAGGCAATTGGGGTTAAGTGACTTGCCCAGGGTCACACAGCTAGTGAGTGTTATGTGTCTGAGGCCGGATTTGAACTCAGGTCCTCCTGACTCCAGGGCTGGTGCTCTATCCACTGTGCCACCTAGCTGCCCCAACAGGAGACTTTAAATGAGGATTTCTACCTGAAAAAAAAAAGCGAAAGTCATTAGCAAGGACACGTGTGAACTGAAAAAGAAGTAGCTTAGTTAGTCATGTAGCAAGAATAAAAGACAACAGTTGGAAAGCTGTATGTAAAGGCTAAAACCTAAGAGATACTGAAAGAACAAGATGAAAATGTCCAGACACTGGATTCATTCTCTATGGAGAATTCATAAGTTATAAAAGGCATCAGAATCATAGAAGATGAAAAAGTATAGAAGGGTTCAATCTACATCAATAGGGGAAGTACCCACTGGGTCTGAATTTGCTTTATTCATCATCATTTGTATAATAGAAAGTTGGCAGTATTTTTACATATAACATTTATATAGTATTTTAAAACTTATAATGTGATTTACAGTTATCTAATTTTATCCTGATAAGAGCCCTAGGAGGTAGGTGCTATTATTACCCCCACTATACGGATGAGGAAACTGAGGCAGGCAGAGGTTAAGTGACTTGTCATAGTCACAGTTAAGTGTCTAAGGCAGGATTTGCATTCAATTTTTTCCTAACTTTAGATCCAGCACTCTATCCACTGAACAACCTAAGTATAAATACTTCTTTACTGAGATATTTTGGAGTTACTCCTTCAGTTATTGACTGTCTTTCACAGAGGTTCAACTAGTTGAAACTTTTAATAAGGCAAAAGGGGAATGGGGACCGGCTTGTAGAGGAAATCTGGGGAGGATGCAGCAGGAGTGTAGAGGATAGTCTGCAGAGGAGGGTAGGAGGCACAGAGGACAGTAGGGGAGGAGGGCTGGTGCAGTCGGCAGAGGACAATACAAAGGACAGGGGAATGAAGGACAGCAGGGCACAAAGTTCCAGAAGACATCTCCATAGGAAGCATTAGCCCTGAGAGGGGATGGTCTGTTCCCCAGAAAGTCCCAGGTCAATGCAGGAAATAACCATACCCCACTGCCATGTTAACACCCTGAAGGAAAACTCCAGTAACTGTATTGTAAGTCACAGCTCTGTCCCTTCATGGTTCACCTCTAGTCTTACCGAGATTACAAAAATAAAATCTAAAAACAAACAAACAAATAAAAAGTCATAACTTGGCACAGCAATGTGAAGCTGCCAGCTTTTATGATACAAGACTGGCCAACCTGATCACATGCTGCAGGTCGATGACCCTAATCGCTTCTTTGAGCTGCTGTCCCACTCGTAGTAGAACAAAATTGAGGTGCAAGTTCATAATTGGATCTTTTGTTTTTCATCACTTTTGACTGTCCCTTTGAACTAGATGACCTGTAGGCCTTAGCATCACATTATCAAATTCTTCACAGCTGTCACAGAGCAGCCTCCTCTGTGACAAATATAAAAGTAGAGTCAGCTTCTCCAAAACTCTAAGAAAAAAAAGGATTCTTTCCTACTACATGTATTTTTTAAAATATAATTTTATTTTTTCCAATTACACGTAAAGATAGTTTTCAACATTTAGTTTTATAAGATTTTGAGCTCCAAATTTTTCTCTCTCCCTCTCTCCCCTCTCTCCTGTCAAACAGGAGAAGTCAAACAATTTGATATAGATTATATGTGTGCAATCATGTTAAACACTATATACATTTTAGAAAGAGAAACCGTTATGGCCTCTTTCCATATACTGGAGCTGTGGCAAAGGATTGTAGATTTAGAGCTGAAGAAGACCTTGGAGGACATCCAGTTCAACCCCCTTATTTTAAATATGATCATATGTAAGAAGAGGATTGGAACCTAGATTCTGAATCCAAAGCCAGCTCTTCCCAGCCTACCATTTCTCCTCCCTGAAGCGGGTAATGCTTTTGTCCATGGTTTGGCATCAGTCTCCTGCTTGGGTAGTGGTGGGTTCAAATACTTTTTACTTTTTTTCTTTTCTTTTCTTTCTTTCTTTCTTTCTTTCTTTCTTTCTTTCTTTCTTTCTTTTTTTTTTTTTGGCAATTGGGGTTAAGTGACTTGCCCAGGGTGCCACAGCTAGTAAGTGTCAAGTGTTTGATCTGAGGCCAGATTTGAACTCAGGTCCTCCTGACTTCAGGGCCCATGCTCTATCCACTGCGCCACCTAGCTGCCCCCTCAAATACTTTTAAAAAAGTTTATATTCCACTATGTGAAGATTATTTGTGCTTTGGTAAGGAAAAGTTCAATAGATATCTCTAAATGAGAAGCTGGTGTCCTTCCTTCACTCTCTCGAATCAATCCTTTAGCCATTAATGCTGACCATCTTTGCACTTTCTGTAATGTAACTGTATCCTCCTGGCAGTCAGCTGAACAGGAATAAATAGATTTCCCATCAAGTCTCAATAAACTTGTGCAGACAGGGACTAATTCCCTTTGCTTCCTGCTACATGAAGTGCATAAAATAAAATTTGCCTTAATCCCCCCACCCCCATACCATATTATTAGTTTTAATCTAAATATACCCTCCACTATCACTCATAAATTCTTTTTAGCAGAGTTGTTTCTAACTTTCTCCTGTCCACAGACCAGTGTCTATCAGACATTTTCTGGAACAGCTTCAGATGTCTCTATTTTCCCCTTCCAATTATTTTCCTATTTTTTTTCAAATTATTTTCCTTTTCCTTTAGTCTTATTTTGTTTTGTCTTGTCTTGCCTTTGTGTCTCTAACATCCCACAATGTCTGGCACCTAGTGGGCAATTAATTAATGCTTGTTGAGTTAAGATGAGTATGTCTGTTGAACTTTGGCATTGACAACATCTCAGTACAATCATGAACTTCAGCATTCACTTTGTTATCTTCCTGACTAACTCTGTAATGAAAAAAGTTCTGGAATTCAAAGCCCTGTCTCTGTTCCTAACTTGCCATGTAACCTTCAGCAAATGAATTAATTTCTCTGGATCTCAGTTTCCTCTTCTGTCACATATAATATAATGGATGTGAATGCACATGGAGATACATGCAGTATTGCAGAAATATATTATTATTATAACATTGTACTATTAGTACAATGTGTACACATGACAAGTAGCTCTGTGGTATGTCATGTTCTTGAAGTATGGTATGGTACAAATGTGTAGGATTTAAAAATTTTCTTTAAAATGTGTTAGCATTTAAAAAGCCAACAGTATATCACTGATGCACTGTTAGTTTTTTTAAATACTAATAAATGCCAAACTTTTAAAAAAGGTGATCAGCATTACACATTTGAACTTACCTATGGTTTAGGATCATGAACTGAAATTGACCATAAAGATATTTAGATCTAACTCTCAATAAAGAGATAAAAAGTTAAATATTTTGCTCCCGGTCACACTGGAAATACAAAGCTGAGCTAGGATTCAAGCTTAGGTCTCCCAACTGCAATTACACTTTTTCTTTCTGCTATACAATATTACTATTGCGATGTGTAAAATACATAGAACGATCAATTCAAGAAAAGGAACTCAAGATACTATGCTCAGTAATTTGGTTTTTATAATGTAAGTGTATGGAAAAGCAGCAGAACTTATTTTTTGGATAGGTCCCATCTTGACATCTGCCAACAAACCTACTGTATTTTCATATTAGTCTTTTCCTGTATTTTAATTAATTTTTTCTTGTCTTGCAAAAGATCAGTGTAATACTCTTTGTACTTCCTTGCAGTTACCACGTGTTCCAGACTTCTTTCATTGTGATTGATTATCAATGACTATGTTTTAGGAGTTCAATGTTGTCTGGACATGTTGAATTCTACTTAAAGTTTTTATGAGATTTTTTTCTCTAACAGCATTTTGTGAATTTTCTAAAATGGTTTTTGCTTTTCTAATTAATATTCTTTTGCATATCTTTAAAATGCCTACAAAAGATATTAAAAAAGTTTATTTGAAGATGAGTAATATTTGGGAAATCATTTGCTTTTTTCCTTTCCTGCAATAAGTTTGGAAAACACCCCTTTATTCCTTTAAACTGTCTTTGTTAGCATCACAACAATTTTGCTCTTGACTTTCCTTATTTTTTCTTTCCAAGCAACACTATCTTCTCATTTTCAGGCTTTCCCCTGCTTGCCAGCAGCCATTTGAGTTCAGAATGGTGAAGTAGAAATCATGCTGGCTTTGGAGTCAGAGGACTTGGGTTTGAATTTTTATATTACGACCTATGACCTATATAGTCTGAGCCTAGATCTCAATAATCTTTTTCGGAAATCTACATTAAATATTTCCGTTTTTTCCTGTGCTTTCATCTTAGCATGTTTATAGACTGTGGTTTTAGAACTTATGGATCTCTCTCTCTCTCTTTCTCTCTTTGTTTTTCTCTCCTTCCTCTCCTCTCTCTCTCT
>NW_020954596.1:62846067-62908316 GCF_900497805.2 Vombatus ursinus
GCCCCCTCTTTCACTCTTCCTCTTTCCCCCTTCTTCCCTCTTCTTTTTTTGTCCCCACTTCTCTTTCTCTCCCCTGCCAACAGTGCTATAGATCAAGGGAACTGATTGATCATGGAATCATAGACCTGGAGCTGTAAGGGACCTCGAACTCCATCTAGTCCATATCCTTTATTTGACAGATGAGGAAACTGAAGCCCAAAGATGTTAGATAACTTGCCCTAGGTCAAGTAAATAGTAAAAGGAACCGGCAAAATTGAAACACATCTACTCTGGCTACATTTTCCTTATATCATTAAAATTACTTTGAAAAGAGGTCAGTTACAAGTTATTGAGGTAATACTTTGCTTCTATTCTGTTGAAAAAAATTCTTACCCTTGGTTTTATTTCATCAATTTTCTTTAAAAAAACAGAGATAGTTCAGAGCTTAGGCTTTCATTACAGCTCTTATTCAATCTTGGAAATACTGTTACTTTAGTCAACCACATCTTAATGCATCCTCTTCTCAAAGATGACATACTGCTGAAGTATGATTATAGCCATCAAGATTAGCTACTTCCTGTAACACAGTCTTTGGGAGTCCAGAACTTTGCCTGCCATAAAAATGTGCTGCCGTGAGGAGGTGGGTAATTAATATAATGGGAAGTAATGATGTTGGGGGTAAAGGTAGAAGAGCTTAGTGGCAGGGAGAAATTTATGACAGCAGGAACTTTATAATGAGTGCGAAGCGTACATTAGTAAATTTATCAAAAGGTCAACATAGAAAATGGATGGAGTATGCAGTGTTCTCAGTGACTTCTTTCATAGACCAATCAGTGCTGAAAGGCTCCTCAATCAGCTTATCCTTTCTTGACTCGGCACTTACCTACAAGGGTTTCTGTGAGTGTATACTTGTGCGAAGAAGAAGAGAAAGAGATAGAAACAGAATTAGGGGAGGGGGGAGATTGAGGCAACAGATGAAAAAAGGAACTGGCAGTTTTTTAAAAAAATTGTGTCAGGTAGAAACACACCTTCTATTAATTTGGGTTTCATTAAGAGTTTTTCAACTTTTGAAAGATGGGTAAGACTGGGAGAAATGGAACTCTTTGTCTACTTAAGAGAACTGTTTTAAAGCCTTTTGGAGATGATGCCTAAATACAGACTATCAATTGTGATGTGAGCAATTGTCATTATATTACAATTATATTATTTGTATCAAATGATGAACTATAACTACAATGGGAACAGGAATTAGCCTTGGTAAAATTTGTGCTTTAATGTGCTAATTATGAACTTCATATAATGACTTTTTCAAGTTTGTCAACAGTTGTTTTCATGTTGTCTCTCCCATTAGACTCTGAACACCTTGAGAACATGGACTGTCTTGCCTTTATTTATACCCCTAGCCACTTAGTACAGTTACTGGCACATAGTAGGAGCTTAAGAAATTTTCTTTGACTGGCTGATGTTAGGTGATTTTTTTTTTTGTAAGCATCGCTATTCCTCCCGAGAGGTGGTTTAGAACTGGCTTTGGTATTGGATGATCTGACTTCACATTCCAGCTCCTTTATTATATACATATGGACTTGGAAAAGCCTCTTACTCTCTTTGGACCCCAGTTTCCTCTTCTCTAAAATGAGGGCATAGACATTATGGCCTCTAGGGTTCCTTTAACTTTACGATCCTAGTTAACTGTATATAATTAAAAGGAATAAAACCACAAAGACAATTTATTATTATTGTTGGTTTACTTTCAGTGAGATCTGAATTAGTGAAATTTTATTATAGTTATTATTTAGAGATATTCTCTTATTTGAGAATTATGTGAGGAGAAACCATGCCTTCCTGGGTAACAGAATCAGTTTTCTAGGAGTATTGTATGGGTTGTCAAATTGGAATTAAAGAGACTTAGCTCTCATCCCAGTTTAGCCTGTAAACAAGTGAGTGATCTTGGGAAAAAAAATCACTCAGCTACTTGGTGCCTTGGTTTCCCTAGCTGCGAAATGAAGGAATTGGACTACATGACCCCTAAGGTTTCTTTAAGTTCCATAATTTTCAAATACTCAAATGAATATGTAATCTTATGGATAGGGATGTTTCTGCCAATGATGCATATTATACAATAACTCATCCCAATCTTACCATCCTGTCCAATTTTTATGCATTCATTTCCTCACATAAATTTGCTACCTGGAGGGTCACCCAAAGTGCTGGGGGCCATCTTAATTTTTGCTGACATTAAGAATACGCCAGTGGAGGTATTCTTCATTCTAACCATGTGGTCACCCATCTTTTTTTTTTTTAGGCAATTGGGGTTAAGTGACTTGCCCAGGGTTACGCAGCTAGTAAGTATCAAGTGTTTGGTCTGAGGACGGATTTGAACTCAGGTCCTCCTAACTTCAGGGCCGGTGCTCTATCCACTGTGCCACCTAGCTGCATCTTGAATAGTCTAGATTAATTTCAAGTTTTTAAAATAGTCATTCTTATACCTTTGCATATTTATTCATATGAACAATGAACTTTTGATATCAGTTACTCTAGTTTTCAGAAACCACTAGTTTACAGCCCTAAAATGAAGTCTACAAACTACACATGAGTTGTCAATCAACATTGGTGGTGTTCCACATGCTGATTAAGTCACAGTAATGTTTATATTTGTTCAAAAACTGTCAAAATTTGCCAAAATGGCAGGAAGAAAACATTGGTTTCTTCTGTATGCAACATAATTATAATACAAAATTATGAGATTAGAGCAATAATTTCTGAATTGAATTAACAATGTGAAATTCAGAGCCTTCTCATTTGTATAAAAGCTATGAAATGCTAGTACGTGCCTGATCAGGGAAAAAATCAAAAAGACAAAGACAAAAAACAGATGAAAAAACAGAAATTCAGAGAGGTTCAAACAGCTAAGGCAAATTGTTCTTTGCTTCTGTGTGAAGGGACTCCTTTTGAACTGCCAGGACAGTGTGGATGCCCTATCTTTGTCTGTGTATTAAAATGTTGGTTCCCTGATGAATTCCACATCTGACAGGAATTACAGATGTGGTAGTTAGTGAAATAAATCTGGTCTTTCCCATTAAAGAAATTTCAGCTTTTTAATTATGGGTATAACTAGTAGCCTAATTTTAAATTCTTAGTCTGTGAGCAAAAATTTCAAATGGGTTTCCTTTATTGTATTAATGAGAAAAGAAATTTCCAGCAGAAGTGGTTTCCTCCTTTTATGGAACTCTCTTCAATTTAGGGGCTCCATGGACAATAGTTATGCCATTTATTATAAGGACCAGTCATAATGTTAAAATGCCATTTATGAACTGGCATAGTCTAGAATTGGACAGAAGTCAATTCATTTCCATAAACATGCATTAGCCATCTATTCAGTATGGCAGTGTTGGGCTGGGTCCTGGGGATACAAAGCTGAAATGAGGATACATTCCTTTTCTTGGGGGAGCCTACAGTCTGGAAGTTTCTTTTGAAACTTGTTTTCCAGAAACAGTTTATACAATGATTGTTGTTGTTGTTGAGCTATTTTTCAGTTATGTCTGACTCTTCATGACCCCATTTGGGGTTTTCTTGGCAAGGATACTGGATACTGCCATTTCCTTCTCCAGCTCATTTTATGGATGAGGAACTGAGACAAACAAGGCTAAGTGACTTGCCTAGGGTCACACAGTTAGTAAGTGTCTGAAGCCAGGTTTGAACTCATCTTCCTGACTCTGGGTTTGGTGTTCTATCCACTGTGCCACCTAGCTACCCATACAATGATTTAAAAGATCAAATTAGGGAAGAATTTCCCGACTGAACCATTGTAGTTGTTGTTATTGTTTTTGTAGTTTATTATAACCCTAATATTGATTTGCATGGTGGGAGGGAATGTCCACCCTGATGAGTTCATTGGGTCACTGAAGTATTTCAGTGAAACACAGATTTGTTTTTTAAGTGATAAGGCCCTGATAAAAGAGATGATGGACTCAAGTTGTAGAATGAGACATATGTTTTTAGACATGGCCAATGTGGTAATCTGTTTTACTTGACTATGCATCTTTGTTACAAGAATTTTGTTTTTCTTTTTTGCTTTTTCAAAGGAGAGGGGAAGGTATTAGGGAGAGAAAATAAGTGCTTGTTAGTCAAAAAAAGTAAAATATAAAATAAAAAAAATTAAAGGAAAATTACTGAAAATTTTCTATGGTGAATTTCTTTTACATTTCCAATGTTATATGGCATCTGGATTCTTAAATATACTAAGTTCCTGGTTTATTAAGTTTCAGGATTGTCAGAATGAGGAAAAGGACTCAGTTGGAGCTTGATGGGTGATCGGCAGCTATAATTTTTCACACACAATTTTTTTTGCTCATATAAAAGCTACCTTCTGCGCATGCAAAAGTTTAATGAAATTGAGGCACCAAAGTGTGTTTCTCAGCTAACAAAGACTAAGTATAGCTGGGAAACTTAGCATGTTGAGTTCTTCTTTCCAAAATCAACCACCTAAGGGTCAGGGAATGAGACTCAAATTGGGGGTTCCTGGTACATTATTTTTGACTTATAAAACAGTTTTTATAGATAAGCAATGTGGCTTTGGTATAATTTAGTAATGTTTATATTTGTTGAAAAAATTGTAAAAGATTTGCTAAAGTGGCAGGATGCAAAACAGAGGCCTCATCTGTATGCAACATAGTCATAACATAAAATTATGAGCTCAGAGAGATGATTTCTGAAAAGATTGAATTAACAATGTGAAATTTAGAGCCCCTTATTTGCATAAAGCTATGGAATGCCAGTGCATGACAAAGGCAAGAATTTGTTTAACATCATCAAAAACTACATGTCAGAGCTCTGCTCTCAGTTGTTTTTTTTTGCAAAGAGCCTAGGAATTTGGATTTGTAGAGGTTCTGTTTGTTGCTCAAAATCTACATTAAATTAAAGACATGCATCAGGAATATTACTGGAAAATATTTAGTAATTATTTCCATTATTTATTATTTACTTAGGATGTAGATAAATCCTATGAAACTGTCTATGACCCATAGAAATTAAGTAATGTGCACCTAATCAGACAACTGATAGGTTTCAGAGGTAAGATTCAAACATATTTTCTTGACTGTAAACAAATCACTCTATCCATAATTCCTGGCTACCTTGAAGCCTCAGGCTAGACGAGTTAATTCTTAGATAAAATGGGATCCAATCTGGAATTGGAAATATCCTCAGAGACGATTTAGGTCAAATCTCTTATTTTACAGAAGGTGAAATTAAGGTCCATGGAAGTTAAATGACTCATCTAAGGTCACAAAAGTAACAATTTTCCTTAGCCCTTCTATTGCCATAGCTGCTTTCTCATATCTGGATTCCTTGGCTACCTGGGTCTAAAGAAAACAAGACCCTAGATGGAATCATCACTGTTATTTTGAGCCCAAGGATCCCTCTCATATTCTTCCAGGTTTGGTTGACCATATGATAAAATAGTGTTTGTAGATTCTTAATGAAATGAAGTCATTGATTTATTGAAATATAAAAACAGCTAAAAAACAACAACAAACAGTTCTATTTCTTAGTTCATACAGCTGAAAGATAACAAACACAAAGTTCATCCTACCCTCCCATTTGTTACTGCTTCTTTTTGCTCTTAACTACCATTAGTGTTCATTTTGAACTACTTTTTTTTTTGAGGACTAACAAAGTATGTGACTAATCCTTTATATATGCATATTCTGACATTAGCATTGTAAACAACAATGAATGAGATTGGAGAAGAAAGGAGATAATAAAGATAGAATCTGATGGGTCTCTCTTGGATCACTATTTTGGGAAAGTTCAGCCTTGCAGCCATGGTACCACAAACCATGGTTAAATCAACTCTACATTGTTCTGGATAGAGTGTGTCAATCTACTCCAGCATTTCTCCTAAATAGCAAGGGAGTAATAGTTTAGATTATAAGAAACATGTTAATAACTAAAGCTGGACCTTTTGTAAGATGGGGTATGTGACTGGGGAGCACATACCTGTCATCAATATTATTTGCACACTCATATCATTTTCATCAAAATCATAAGCAGATTTAAAGGAGACTATGGAAATTCCAAGATATGCTAATGAAAGGCTTCTTATTTAGAGCTTGGGCAGAGGAAATACCAACCAAGATGAGCTGAGTCGTTCTAAATAACTTCCATACACAATGCTTCAGAACTTCCTGTTCTATACATTAAAAATTCCTGAGAGAAACTTTGATGTGCCATGACCTATGTAACATCTCTTGCTAAAGAAGCCATTATTCAACTCTTCTTTTAAAGAGACTTATGAATTTGGCTTCTGCTTCCTTGTAGAGCAATAACTTTCTTTAGTTTTATTAAATTACAGAGATTAAACCTAGATAACATTAGAGAAACCAAAAATAAGTGAGGCTAAACCACAAATGGGAAATGGGAGATTCTCCATGATAATATGATTTCTACTTATGCTGCTTCTAGAGCAAGGGTTTCTGATAGTAGGGAAGGGATCAGGGCAAAGGAGCAATGAGAGTATCTAGCAGACCTTCTGTTGGAGATAGTAGTGTTGGGGTGAAGAGGGAGGAAGTTCTTGTCTCTGATCTCCCCAAACTCCTGTACCTTTCTTCACAGTGTCATTAATGATAGCAATGCACTCATGGGCCAGCATCTTTGAATGCAATAGATATTACTATATTCTGTGGGAAGGATAGTTAAAGGTAGAACAATACACAAACATGGAATTACAGGTACAGAAGGTAGTCACAGATCTTAGCTTGGTCCAGTTTATAAGAGAGTTCTTGCTGATTTCCTAAATCAGAATATGTCTGTCTGGGCCTGGAGCTCAGGTTTTTCTTAGTCTTTACCCCGAGTAGTCTGTATTCTTTTGAGAAGTTGGCTATATTCAGACACTTGAGAGGCTGATTTTCTCATCACTCTATTTTTTTTTTTGAATGTGGAATTTTGTCTCTCTTTGCTTGATTATTAGTTTTTCCTCCAGTCGTAATATTTATTCTTCTTTCAACTCAGTCATTTAGTCTCTCCAGAAAAAACCAAAAAAGTGGAGTCATGGGATTATTAATTTAGAGCAGGAATTCTTAACCTGGGGTCCAGGACTTTTCAAAAACATTATAACTATTTTTGATACAATTGATTTCTTTTGTAATCCTATCTATTTTATTTTATGCATTAGGGATTTGTAGGCTTTAATAGATCGCTGAAGGGGTACATAGGCCTCATCAGATTGCTAAAGGGGTCCATGAAACAAAAAAGATTAAGAAGCCAGATTCAGATAAACCTCAGAAATTATTTAGCTTAATCTTTTTTTTTTTTTTCACAGATAAGAAAATAGAAGCTTAGGGAGTTAGTTGCTTTGGAGTGAGTGGGTAAGCTGTAAAAAAAAAAAAAGAGCAGGAACATATTCCATTCAAGGGGTTTCAGTAAGTAGAAGTATGGAAGTGAGAAAATAAAGGATGATTTCCTGGAAGTAAGAAGATCAATTTAACTGAAGTGTCAAACACATGAAAGGAGGTGATGGCCAAGGAAGTGCAGCTAATACTGTGGCCATTACCGAAGTCCTGCCACCAGCCCTGACCTCTCATAGGGATTGGAATTGGAAGGCTTCTCACCACATGGCTTTCCCAGCCACCATTGCTGTGTGCAGAGGGATTGTCTAGTTTTCCCTTTGTCATAGGGTGTGGCTACCATTCCCCTCCCCATTCCTGAAATTAACATCTGTATGTCTTTTTCCCTAGTCAATAATAGCTCTCACTTTAATAGTAGCTCATATTTATATAGTGTTTTAGTACAAAATGTTTTCTTCACAAGGACACTGTGAAATACAGAGTCCCCATATTATTATTCCATTTCTCCTGAAGGGGAACTGCAGAGGGTTCCGGACTTGCTGGTAATCACAATTTACCGATGATCACATGCATAAGTGATGAAACCAGAATTCCAATACAGCTCTTCTGACACCAACTGTAGTTCTCTTTCATCTGTGCTGTACTCACTCTCTGATTTGTCATTGTTGGATGTCAACAGCATCCCCCTTCTTGGAAGGTCCTTGGTCACTTGACTGTTTTTCCTTCTACGTATATTCCCATTCAAAATATAAAGGAAGGAGGAGACAATGTATATCGTAGCTTTAATGAAAACCACTGCCTGCTTCCCTGGTGACCTGAACAGGAGTGATCTCTTCCTCTTCTGAAGGATCATTTGAGATTTTCATTTTATTTTTTTAAGAGGTAGACAAAGGATTTTACTAGCCTGGAGAATCTGTGAGTGAAGCCAATTATGAACCAACAGGCAGCAGCTCAAATGCCCTACAGTAATTGAATTTACAATGGGATACATTGAATGCATTTTTTTCCTCCCAGGTATTGGTCTATTTTGTGGACCTGGATTTATTATGAAACAAGAAATGAGATTACTTTAAAGCACCCATGAGTATCTGTAGCCTTTATTATTTGCACCATAGCTTTTGGTTTTTCCCTCATATGCAAATTACAGTTGGAGACCTTAGTGCCTTGTACCATTAGGTAGCTTTTCATGTGCCAATGAGTTATCTTCTCAACTAGACTGCAAGTTTTTGAGGGCAGGAACCTTGTCTTACACATCTTTTTGCCCTCAAAGCAGGGTCTTGTAAGAAGGAAATGTTCAAAGAATATTTGTTGAAAAATTGATTGTAAGCATTCTGCATATGTGTACAGTGCAGTAGAGAGATCTCTGGGATTTGGAGTGAGAGGTCATCTGGAGTTGAATACTGTTCTTGAGCAAATGACTTAATCTTTCTGGGTCTCAATTTTCTTAACTGTAAAATGAGGGAATTTAGACCAGATAGCATTAAATATCTCTTCCAGCTCTAGATTTTCCCTTGGAGGTCCCTTCATCATCAAATAATTTCCCAATAGTCTAGAAGGGTTTAAATAGGAAAGGGGAGGAAACAAGCATTTAGGAACCACACACATATCAGGGACTTTGCTAAGCACTTTACAAACATTACTTCATTTTTATCTGCACAATAACCTTGGGAGATAGGTGCTATTATTATTCTCATTTTATAGGGGAAGAAACAGAGGCAGGTAGAGGATAAGTGACTTGCATAGGGTCACATACTATTATTAAGTGTCTGAGGCAAGGTTGAACTCCCATATTCCTGACTCTAAGTCCAGCACTTTCTGCACTCCTAGTGGACTCTAGAAGAACTGTATTCTAGTTAATTAACTCTACCCCTAATTGAAAATGTGTGACCTTAGACATCATAGCATTTCTATTATTCAGTTTCCTTATACAGTAAATGAGGGGGTTAGATTAGATGACATTTAAAGTCTTTTCTATCTCAAAATATTTTTGTAATATTGGAAGAAAGTTCAATATTGATGCTCCTTATTTTTCATGTTTTCCAGGAAACCATGAGTCCAATTATCTCCACTCTTGAATATGATACAAAAATTGCCATTTTATTCATGATTTTCCCAGGTTAGAATTGTTATTTCACTGTACTTCTCTTCATTCAATCTGAATTCCTGCCAAGCTTGACTATGAGTTATCCTCCCAAACTTGGCATTCCATGTAGTCATACAAGCTGTCACAACTAGAATGTACTCACTCTTTATCTCTGACTCAAAATCTGTACCTTCTTTTAAGGCTGAGCTTAGATGCCACATTCCCTATGAAGACTTGTATGATCAGGGAAGAAAACCAAACCTTGCTGCATATTGTGACATTAGATTCTAATGAACTGAATGTTTTCTTGAATATGTAGAATGAATTTCATGGTACTCTTTGGGAGTATATAACATTTTAAAATGAATTTTGGAATAGAATGAAATAGTCAATATACTTAATGTGTGCTCACTAAAAGAGCAAAATAGGAAGCAGGTAAGTATTTACTTAATGTCTAATGTGTTATAGTAGAAAGAGTACTGGTCCAAAGACCAGGAGACCTTTGTTAAAGGGCTGGCTCTGTCACTAACTCTTTGGGCAAGTCATTTGGCCTCTTTAAAAAAAAATTTTTTTAAAGAAAGAGATTGGATTATATGCATCTAAGTTCCCCTCAAACTTTGGTGATTAAAAAATGAGCAATCATATGAACTATTTTCGAGTATATGCCTTTTAAATAAAATCAATATTAGCAGTACACAAATATATACATGGGATGAAGGAAACAAGTATATATTAAGTGCCTATAATATGTTAGGCACTGTTTTAGTGCTTTACAAACATTTTCTCATAGGATTCCTATAAAAACCATGTCAGGTATTATTATCTCAATTTACATTTGAAGGAACTGAGACAGAGAGATTATGTACTTGCCCAGTGTCATACAGGTAGGAAGTGTCTGAGATTGGATTTGAATTGAGGTTTTCCTGACTCCAGGACAAGCACTCTATCCACTGTGCCACCTGAACACCTATAGGTTGCCACTATATCCTTCAAGGATCTATTATTTGATTAGATTAAATATTCCCCCAACTGACACAGCTCATAATCCCACTGCTCTTTAGTAGATATTCCTAAGAAGAAAAAACTAGAAAAAATCCATCATTTAGTGGTCACTCTTTGGTAAATCTTTTTCATTTGGCTAAATTGGGTGTTGAATGCTAGAAGCCTTTTTAGCTTGGGAGGTCTTCATACTCTGCTGGCATACCCTTTGACAATGATGAAGCTTCGCAGAAGGGTTTTCATGGACATTTGTTACATACATTCACCAGCACACTGAAGCAATTCTAGTGTCCTTTCTGGCAGTGCCAATGAAAGGGAAAACTAACCACTGACCTTTCAGGATGGTGGCAATGGTGGCAGTGGTCGTGGTGGTGGTAAGGGGGTTCAAGGACTGAAACAAGCTTCCACATCAGTATTTCCAGCATTTATATCGCCATGACAATACTGGCTTAAGTTTCAGAAACAAAAATTTTGACTCTTGGTTCCTGAGAGAGCAAATGGAGATTGATTTACGCTCAGAACTTTTCTAGCATCTTGTCAACACCATGATGGTTGCCAGAGCTCATCATGCAAAGTGCTGACATTTTCTGGGAACCCACTTGTCTTTACACATAGTCTCTCCAGGAGGTTACATTCGCACACTTGGTGCTTTTATTTTTAAGCACATGACACTGATTATTGATATTAGAATCATTCTAATGTCATTGTACTGTGGTTGCTTAACAAGTGTTAACCCAGTTTATGCCAATGCATAATTTCCATGTGCCAATACAATGTTCCAGAAAAGCAACAGACTTCCTTTTATCTGCATTGCTACTGACATTAAAGAAGGGTTAGAATGTGAAAGCTGCAAACCCTCATCTCATTCTAACTCTGCTAACAAGCTGCTAGACCCTGTGGAATTCCCCAGGATTTAGAGTCCATTTTAAGAAACGTAGTTTTCTTGCTTTGCCATAAATACAGGACCATAAAATAGTGAGTATTCCTTCTCACATGCATATCTGAAAAAGGAAAAAAAATCATTGTAGATCACTGCAAAGTCAAGTACCATAGAGGCACTGGAGATGCTGCCTCTTGATTCATAATTGCCTATGCTAACAGCTTCCACAACTTAGTAAAATCCTTTATATAGCATTGAAAAATAAAACAATCCCTCAAAGAATTGCTCTCCTTCTAACTCTGAGAGCTGCATGTCTCTCTTGATCAGTTGTAGCAACTGGGTAAACACATCAACAGCATGATGAAATGCCTTCATTTGATGACGTCTGCCTGATGGTTATTCCAAAAAACTTTCAAGAGC
Source organism: Vombatus ursinus (assembly GCF_900497805.2). Lineage (NCBI taxonomy): Eukaryota > Metazoa > Chordata > Mammalia > Diprotodontia > Vombatidae > Vombatus > Vombatus ursinus. The sequence continues at coordinate 62,857,772 of NW_020954596.1, forward strand.
ATCCAATTTGCAGATTTCCAGCACTTAAATTTCTTTCGGAAAAGTGATGCATTTCAGTTTCTTCTTTAATCATCATGATCAAGATGAGTGATCACTAAGTCAAAAGTTTGTGTTCACATTTTGAAAAAGGGAACCATTTTATTTTTTCTCTAAGTTTTGTTTTCTTAACTTTTTCTCTATTTTTTTCTGGCTCAATCTCTTTCTCTGAGTTTTCTCCTTTCCCATTCTCTTATAGGAAAGAAGGCAAAGTTGCCACTGAAGTATTTTAATCTCTGTTACGCATTAGTCCCTAAATTAAAAACCTGTAACTGTTGAACTCTTCTTTATCTTGTTATAGGCTATTAGAGTATTAATTATGGAGCTAGAGGATTTTATTATCTGTACTCTGTATTCTTGAAAGGTTGTTTATAAATGGGTAAAAAGACTGAATCACTTTCCATCTATCAATCTGTGCTGTTTTTCCAGCTCATTTGCAGCTCATTTCCTTTTGTAGTCTCCAATATGAGACCAGCTCCCAATAAACTTCCTGACTGATCTTGATTTGACTTGCACTGAGCATCATTCAGTTTGTCAAATGCCACTCAGAAGCAGACTCAGTCAAGTGACTCAGTCAAGTGAAAGAAAAGGGTTGCTAGAGAATGAGGTGCTATGATGAAATGAAAGGTGGCCAGAGGAAAGGTCAGATTTAGTTGTGGAACTCTGGATTCCTTAGGCCCTAAGTATATGGAAACCCTGGTTTTACATCTAGAAAATCATGTGGGTTTAAATACTCTACTCTGGCTTCAGAATTATGGTCATTAGCCATTTAAAATCCTACTTGTTGGCGTGGGGAGAACCAATTTTAACAGTGACCTGAAGATTATAGATTAATAAAGCCCATGGACCCAAGGTGGAAACCATGACATACTGATTAGGGCACTTACAGTTTCTAAGGCTTGGACAAGTTCACATGAGAATGCTTTTTAGTAGCTTATTTCAGTATCCCCTTAAGTCACACTTTTCTAGATTGCTATATATATATATATATATATTAATGTAAATATATATTAATATATATTGTGTCAAGTGACTCTAGGTTACCAAATAATATACATATATATTTATATTAATATATATATATATATTAATATATAACAAGCTGCTAGACTCTGTGGAATTCCCTAGGATTTAGAGTCCTTTTTAAGAAACATAGTTTTCTTGCTTTGCCATAAATGCAGGACCATAAAATAGTGAGTAAGTATCAAGGTCTGAGGCTGGATTTGAACTTAGGTCCTCCTGACCTCAGGGCCAGTGCTGTATCTACTGTGCCACCTAGCTGCTCCATATTTTTTGAATTAAGCAACATGACCCATTCACTTTTTCATATCTTTGTATCTTTTGTATCTTTGTATCTATTGATTACCCCATATCTGGGCAGTACAGTTTAAATTGACTATCTCTGGTTCAAGAAAGCCTTAAAACCTTATGTTTGCCAAGTTGTATGTTATCAGGCTCAAGTAGTAGCAAAAATCATAGGTATGGAATTCCACACATTAAGTGGTTTTGTTTTTTTTTCCTAAATAAATAAATACTTCTGAGGCTGGTTAACTGGTAAAAAAGGATCTTCACTGTTAAAAGGAATTAAATGTATGTAATTATCCCTATAACATGATAGTTCTCTTAAAACTTAAATTTTAAATATTTCTTGATATCTTTTTAAAAATAACATCTCAATTTTCAGATACCTCCCTCCCCATATTTCCTTTTTAGTCATCTTACATAACAAAGAATAAAAAAGAAAAAAATAAACAAAATATTCCACATTTCAAGAGCAGATTCTATAACTCCATTCTTCTGCAAAGAAGGGAATAAAGTACATTTTCTTATCTCTTCTAGGTGAAGTCTGGCTAAGATAATTGCAAGGAATCGTTTTATCCTTTAATTTTCATTTACATTGTGTTAGTCATTGTGCATATCATTGTCCTCTTTCTGATCATTTTATTGCATCAGTCCATATAAGTCCTTCCATTCTTCTTTAACTTCTTCATGTTCATTGTTTCTTATAATCCATTAATTGTTCATTATATTCACATGATACAGTTTGGTTAGCCATAGCACAACCACTAGGTTCCTACTTGTTTTCAGGTTTTTTGCTATCACAAAAAAGTAATGATATAATTTTTTGTGGGATATAGGCCTTTTCTTTCAATCTTCTGTCTCCTTAGGGCATATTCCCAGCAGTGGGATCTTGGGGTCAAAGGTTATGGGCATTTCAGTCACTTTTAAAAAAGAATAATTCTAACTTGATTTTCAGAGTAGTTGGAACAATTCCCAACTCCATCAATAAAGTATTGTTGTACCTATGTTTCTGCACCCCTTTTATCATTGTCTATTCCCATTTTTATCACCTTTGCCAATTTGCTGGGGTAGGGGGTGAGGGGTGTTGAGGTTAAATTAAAAGTTATTTTGATTAGCATTTTTCTCATTATTTAATGTTTATTGAGTATTACCAATGATTTGCTGCAATCTTTCATATGACTGCTAATTTGTAAAGCTTCTTTTAGAATGGTTTGTTCAGTGAATAAAAGGAAAAGGGGGATTCACACAAAAGCAAATAGTATCTGGGGAAGTTAGTGACTACTGTTAGAATATAAATTCCTGTGAGTAAATTGTTTAATTCACTGTATTTCTGTTCTTAGTGCCTGACACAGTGTCTTGTTAAGCACAAAATAGGTATTTAATCAATACGTGTTGATAGCTTGCTATAGAAGCAAATAAAAATCTGGTGGCAGCAAAAAACAAAACAAACAACCACCACAACAACAAAAGAAATGTAAAGGCAGCTGGAATCACTCCATTTGGTAGAGAACCAGGAGAAAGTGATAGGGTTAGGGGAATGGCCAGTAAAGGAACTGTTGAGACTAATTAGTTTCTTTTTAGCCCAAAGTCCTATGTCCTAAAATTGTCTCCTTTTGTCATTGAAATAAAAACCTCTTTATTTTAGATTGCTATCAAAGGTAGAGCAGAGAGTAATAAGGTAAAGTGGAGAATAGTAAATGACATATCCTTGATATATACCACGTCTGGTCAGCGGTCCTGTCATCCTTTTAAAAAGAACCCTTTCCTCATTTTTTTAGAATAAAAGAGGGCTGTGCTAATAACAGAAAAGCCTGATGCTAGATTTTCTTTGCTGATAAATTATGAATATCAATTAGATTTCTATTCTTTGAAAATTTCAAAGCTCAAAATCATACCTCCCAATCTTTTTTAGCATTCTTTATCTAATGGAAATGTGAATACCTGTGTTTTTTCATTTTCCTAACTCTGCTACTTGGTTTAGAAGAACTGTAGATGGCAATCCAACCACAAAAATGATAGGCTTGGCTAAACTTAGTTACAGATTTTTCTTTTGCTAGAGGCACAACATTATGTTGGTCTAGAAGGGTAGCATATCGGGGAAAGCAATCATAAAAAACAAAAGCAAGTCTCAAAGAAATGGAAAACATAAGATAATCTCTTACAAGTTTCCTTTCTAAATTCCACTACATGTAAGCCTACAAAATGCAATTCTAGGTTCATGAGTGTAATCAAGAAATACTGTGAAGACATTTCAAATTGTAGATGTAGTAGAAATTCTCAGTTACCATGGAAACAGGGTATCACATGTGAGAACAGGTCATATCATATAGAAGATTTAATTACAATGAAGTGACTAATGGATCAAGGTAATTTCTTAGATTATTTGTGGCTGATGTCCATTAAAATTTAGTTGTCAAGGCAACCAGTTTATAAAAACAGTAAGGGGAGAAATTAGTGCAAAGAGATAAGTGGTATTTCAAAAAGATTTTGAAAAGGCAGAAGCAGCTTCATCAATTACACACATGTCTAAATGTAAAAGAATCACAGCAGAATGTACTTAAGTTTTCTATGAGAACTGTGGACTATTCATAATTGAAACAATATATGTATTTTCCCCGGCATAATATACTTTTGAAAATTTGCAGAAACCTACTTTTTTGTAATTGGAAGGGAGAATTTAGGTGTTTTCATATAGGAATGATTTTCCTTTTATTTTAAGGAATTGAAACACTGTCCAGAGACCTACCCTGGTCAAGATAGGAGATCTTTTGGATTCTCCAAACAACATTCTAGATTTGCTATTGATTTTATGTATATGTGTATAAATGGAGCATTACTTGGTAGGTCTTTTTAGTGTTTTTTAAAAATATGTGAATCTATTTATCATCTAGTGAAAATATATAGGGAATTGGACTTAAGTGATAGAAGTCAAGAGAACACCTCCAGTCACTTGTTTGATCACTGGGACAAGATGGCTGACAAATGGAAATCCCTCTTGAAGTGCATATGGGAAATATAGACTTGGAAGTGGAGCTGCTTTTCTGATTGGTTGTAAACTCTTTGTTTTATGGGGCAGTCAGCCCTATCCTTTTTGTTAGGGCGTGAATATATAGCTATTAAATTTTCCTGAAACATGCTTGCTGAATAGACTACTCAAGCACAGGAAACAGCTCAGTGGTACATAGTATTTGAGAAACAGAATTTACTAAATATAAGTAGATATTTACTAAATATAAATAGAATGTAAGTTCTTTGAGTGTAAGAACAATTTCACTTTTCTACTGGAATGTCCAGAACCTAGCACAGTACCTGACACACATCTGACACATAAATGCTTATTGATTAATTAATACATGTGGAAGAGGCAGGGCTGAGGCTTTGTGGCCACAGGGAGTCTCCAGTTGTGACACATGTTTCCAATGGGGATGGAATCTTAATAGAAGTGAAATCACAAGATGCTGATACACCCCAGGGAAAACCAGGGTTTGTAGGTGGATTGGGGGTGGTGGTGGTGGCAACCCTGAAAAGTACAAGGCTTTATGATAAGGGAGATCCAGGAAGCATTACTGTGGAACTGGACCCAAGAAGTCAGATGAAGAGATCAATTACATGGGAAGCAGTTATGGGATGATGATGGTCAATTGTGTTTAGTGTGACCCTTAGGTTGTTCTTATGAATTGGCACTGTCCTTGCTTTTCCTTGACCCTGTTACCTCCATGATGTTGTGCCAATAAAATGCCCAGAGAGTAAAAAAAAGTGACTACTTAGTAACTTGCTGCTTTGAAAAAAGTAATGAGAAGAGGCAGCTTTGCTGAGCCTGAAAGATGATTGTGGAATGATAGGTATATTGAGAACTGTGGTCATACACTAGTATAAGGCAGGAGTAACTCTCTATTTAATCATTTTAACAAGTGACATAGAATTGAACTCTATTAATGATTTCAGCTGACTATCAATCAATCAACCACCAGGATATATTAAGCTCCCACTATGTGTCAGTTACTGTGCTAAGCATTGGCGATACAAGAACAATAAATGAAAGAATTCCTACCTGCAATAAGTTTAAATTATTGAAGCAGAATCAATAGGTATGTGGATCCATATGTACAGAATAAATACAAATAAACACAAAGTATTTTATTATAAGGTAGCTGGTGAGGGAAGGCATTAGCAGTTGAGGGGATCAGTAGAGTTTCTTGTAGAAGGTGGTGCTTCAGTAGCTATTTGAAGGTATAAAGGGATTCTTTGAAGCAGGAAGTATATTCCCAGTATGGATAGTAACCAGTACAAAGGGCCAGGGAAAGGAAATGGAATGCTATGTATGAGGAACAGAATGAAGATCAGTTTGGCCAGATAATAGACTGTGAGGTGGGGAGTAATGTACAAAGAAGAAGGAAGGATAGGGTGTGACCAGGTTGTAAAGGAGTTGAATCAGAGGTAACTTACTAGGGAACAGTATGTTTACATAAGGCCATACATTGCCCAGGTGAAAATCTATCAGTCAGAAAGCAAATATATCTTCAGTAGGGATGGCAGATGGAATGTTGAGCTACCATGCCTACAAAATCCAGACCAAAGATGGGTAGCACATTTCTGGGCCTATTATTGGAATCACCTTTGATGGGCACTTTGCTCAGCATCACTGATGAACCCAGGAAACCAGCATCTAAAGTAATGCTTGTAGCTAGATAAATTGGTTAAATAAGTGCAAAGGGAGACATGACTAGGCAAACACAAATAAGAGGGAGAGAAGAAAAATTCCATTTTTAGATGCATTTTCTTTTGATATCAATTACTCCTCAAAGAATAATTTTCTAGAGTTGCTCCTAATGGGAAAAAAAAAGTTAAGTAAAACCATCTGATAAAGCATTTGAAACTGATGGCATGTGTATCTTTCTGCTTTTGTAGTTGACAAAGGAAATATGTTTTAATCCCAGTCATCTGGAATCTTCATTTACATTATTGTAGGCATTGTTTTTAGTTGTGCTTTGAGAAGAGAAATTCTTATGAACAACAGAAGCCTAACTTCAGAAGATGTCAAACTGTGGGATTCTTAGAAATCAGAGCAGTAAACAGAAAAACTGGGTGCATGGCCCTTGAACAGAGTCTCGAGTCATTCCTGGTATCTTAGTGTCAGATGCAAACAGTGCTGGGCTTCTTCAATAGCAAGTCACAAGCAAGTCACAAAAGAGTGAAGAACAAAATCTTGCAATCGTGTAGAATGAAAAAAGACTGAATCACACGGAGACCTTTGGATTCACACTTACAGTGAGGTTTCATTTCTAGTAGTGCCATCTTTTATCATTCATTCATGTAGCTATCAATCAATACATGTTCATTAAACCTACTCTACGTGAGGCACCTTGCTAAGTACTTAAACCAAAGTGAAACCTTTCCTGCCTTCGAACAGCTTTCCCTTTACAGGGGGAGATAAACATGTAAATATGTATCTTGGCCAAGGCACTTATTAGCTAAAGGACCCTGGCAAATCCCTTACCCTCCCCTAGCCTCAGTCTGCTCTTTGGTTAAATGAAAACTAAAAGATCTTCAAGCTCCCTTCTAGGTCTAAAATTTATAATTCTGTAACATTAAGTTCCATGTAGCAGTCTAGGACTTGCTCACATGAAAATACTGGTCAGATGCTTTTTGTGGTCTGATACTGACTGATACTGAAAAGACTCTGAGACAAAATAGGACATGCCAGAATAATCTCCACAACTTGCCCCAAGTATCTGCCTTTCCTTGGAAAGCCAGCAAGAAGCCTTGGGCAAGAACCTAGAATGATTTTTTGAGGGTCATCCCAGGAGGAGAGCCACTTAATTTTGGTTGACCTCTTCTCAAAATAGCTCAAAGCTTTTGTAGTTTCATCAGCCCATTATTTCTCTGCCCACTATTTACAACACAGCCAACGTCAAAGATTGTTTTTTCCCCTGACAATGGGGTTGCATTTATTTCAGTTGAACTTATGGAATTTCTGGACAGGAAGCTTATCTACATCGTCACCTTCACATTTATGTCTGCAAGCAACCTCACAGTCAGGCTGAATGATGGCTCAGACTGCGAAGGATGCCCTCGAGTGGCTTCTTAGAGTAGGTTATTCATGGCTCAGCATGTCTTTCCGCAGTCAACAATGAGTGTCTCATGTGCTGGGTTACTATCAGGGCAATGTTCCAATATTTGCCACAACTGTCCCTCTACTGAGATTTTTTTTTTTGGATGAAATCTATGATTTCATTAGTAAACTCCTGGTGAGGAAATTGCTTCTACCAATGCACCTGCTCTGTAACTTGTAATCTTAGGGAGTTGCTAATCAGTATCTGTTACAAGTAGGATTTGAACCCAGTTCTTCCTCACCCTAAATTAAGCTATCTATCGACTTAGCTGTGCCGCCTCACCCAGAATTCAGGGATAAGTTTTCAGGTAATTAACAAAATATTAGTACCTACTGACATTTATTTAGCAATTTTATCAGAACAGCCCAAGAAGTAGGTGGTATAAATAGTATTCTCTCCATTTTACAGATGAGAAAACAGTCCCAGAAAGGTTTACTAACTTGTTCATGATAATACAGCAAAGAAGGATCTGAGGTGGGATTAAAACTCCAGTCTTCTGACTCAGATTCAACATCTTTTTGTTCCATATTCTGGATGTTGTTTAGTTAGCAGAAAGGGGAGAGGGATAGATTTTTAGACTTGGCGTCAGGAAAAACCTGAGTTCAAATCTTGCCTCAGATACTTACCAGTTGTGTGACCCTGGGCATGGAGGTGGTACAGTGGATAGAGCACTGGGCTTGGAATCAGGAAACCTGAGTTCAAATCTAGCCTTAGACATGTACTCGCTCTGTGACCCTGGGCAAGTCACTTAACCTCTCTCTTTCTCTGCTTCTTCATCTGTAAAACTGCAGCACTTACCTCACAGGGTCATTATGAGGATCAAATGTGTTAATATTCGTAAAGTGCTCAGCACAGTGTCTGGTGCATATAAATGTTTATTCCCTCCTCCCCACCCTTACTTCTCTCAGCCTAACATTGCTCATCCCTAAAGTGGGTGAAACCACACCTACTTCATATAGTTGCCATGAGGATCAAATAAAGTAATATACGCAAAGAATTTTGCAAATCTTACAGGTTGATAAGAACATTATCATCATCATCATCATCATCATTACCACAAGATAGCCTTTGCAATGAATTAAGTACCTCAACTAAACTGGATTCCTGAGAATTAAAGGATTTTGTGAATGATGATACTATGCTGATCAATAATAGCTTACATTTGAATAGAATTTATGCTTAGAAAAAATACTTTTTTGGGTCATTTCCTTACAACTCTGTGATGTGATAAAGGTAATTATTATTATCCCCATTTCAGAGATGTGGCAACTGAGGCTCAGAAAGCATAGACCAGAGAGAATAAAAAGCAGAGCTGGAACTAGATAAAAGAACCAAGACTCTTTCCACTTCATAATGCTATTAGTGATCTAAATCCTTTGAAAATATCCCTCCCTGGGTAACTTGACCACTGTAGAACTGTCAGAAGCATTTCCTATTGTGTCATCTGGAATGGATCTTTTGGTCATATCTCCTGAGGCCTCACTGCAGCCACCAAGTGAAGGGTGTGATCATTCTTCTGCAACTGCTGGAGAAGTCACCTGGTACTTTTGAACTCATTAATATAACACAGAGACAGCCTAGCAAAGGGTACCCCTTGCTGCTTTAACTATTATGTCAGGGAAGGAGGAAGAGATGTTAAATACATATGGCAATGTGGTGGGATGAGGTGATTTTACTCTTTTTGAGTGTATTTGATTTTTTGGTACCTTTTGAGTACCAGTCATTGAGTTTTGTTTTGATTTCTATAGTGGAGTTAGGCCAGGATAGTTGTGCAATGGGAAAGAACTGTCATGTGAAATTCCACTGATCTTGTGTCTATTTAATGTTATTCTAAAACACTATGGAGCTTATTATACTACCTGGGACGGGGAATGGCAACATAGTGCCACTTATCATGGACCCTTTTGGCAGTCTGGTAAAGCCTATAAACTCTTATAAAGGATAACATATTTAATAGCTGAAGGAAATGCGAACTTTCAGTGAGATAATAGTGAAAATAAGAGTGTAATTTTTTTCCCCAAGCAAGTTCATAGACCCCCTGAAATCTCTGGATCACAAGTTAAGAACTCCTGGTCAAGTGGAGAGTACCTTGTACTACCAATCAGAGTCCCTGAGTTCCAGGCTTGATTCTCGAAGTTACTGGTTGGCTTACTGTTGGCTGATTTCATTTTTAAAGTTAGTATGTGTGTGATGCTGTTTGCCTTGATTAAGAACTTAGATTCAATGATAAATGCTGGGGAATATAACATTCAAACAAATGAATATCTTGAAAAACAGGAAGTTGCTTGTTTCCATTACAATCAGTCAACAAACATTTAACATTTATTATTAATATGCTTATCATTGTCAGTATAGTGCTAAGCACCAGAGACACAAAGTCCCCAGTGGAAAAGAGCACCCTGCCCTCTAGTCTGGAAACCATAATTCAGAATTATAATTCTTTGATAAGAGATTGTTAGCAAAAACCAAACACCCTGACTTTTTGCTTTTTTGTTTTGTATTTTCATTTTTATAGCAAGGTGTTCAGAAAGTTCATTGATGGGACAATAGTTTGGCAATGTTAAAATTATCTTCCTCTTTTAAAGTAAAGGTTGATTTGGGATTTTTTCTTTTTTTTTTAAAATATGTTATTTTCCCCCAATTATATATAAAGAGAATTTTTAACATTCATTTAAAAAAATTTGAGTTCCAAATTTTCTCTCCCCTTACCTGTATCCTCCCTAAGATAGTAATTTTTTTTTAATAATGAAGGCTTAAATGGTTATCCATGTGGTAATCACGGGTCTCTTGTGAATACTCTGTCCTCTTCTGTCATGGAGACCATTTTAGTATTCAGGCAACAGTGATATGAAGAGGCAATTATGACTTACTCCAAATTTGATTTGCCATTCTTTATTTGCAAACCTTCAGTAGCTCCCTATTGCCTCTAAGATAAAATAGAAAAAAGTTTAGCAGGGCATTAATGTCCTTTATAATCTGCCTCTGACACATATTTCCAGTTTTACTTCACAATGCTGTTATTCATGCATGATGCATTTTAATTAAGCTGATTTTCCTCAATACTATCCTGTATTCTCTAGCCTCCATGAATTCATGCAGGCTCACCTCTCTTCCCATATTATTTTCCCTGTACATCTTCATCTATTGAAATGTTTCTCTTCTCATGTCCAGCTCAGATATCACCTCATCCATGAAGCCTGCCCTAAGTTCCCAGAACACTCAAATTTTCTTAAAGCATTTAGTCAGCACCTCTCTCCCTTATATTTTGTCTCAAACACGTGCGTCAGAGCTTATTTGGAATACTGTGTTTGGTCCCGGGCACCCTAATTGAAGAAGGATATGGAGAAGCTGGAGAGTTGCCTAGAAGAGGACAACTAGATGGGGGTCAGCTGAATCTATGTTATGTGAGAATCAATGAAGGGAATTGGGCATAAATATCCTGGAGAAGAGAAGTCTCAGTTGAGAGATGATAGTTCTCTTCAAGTATTTGAAAGGCTTTCATCTGTAGGAAATATTAGACTTGCTCTGTTTGACCGGCTAGGGAAGAACCAGGAAGATGTTGCAAAAAATGCAAATTTATGCTTGATATCACGAAGTACTTCCTAACAATTCGAACTGTCCAGAATTGGAACAGGCAACCTCAAGAGGCTTTGAGTTCATCGTCCTTTAAAGTCTTCATGCAGAGCCCAGCTGGCTACTTGTACGTGTTATAGTGGTGCTTTCTTTCATGTGTGAGTTGGACTAGATTGCTGCTGATATCCCTTCCAACTTTCAAATTCTGCGATTTTGTGGTTCTGGGTGTACATGTCAGATCTCCCGTCTAAAATTTCAAAGTCCTTGAGGGGAAAGACTATATGGTTTTCAATGTTTATACCCCACAGTGTCAGGCACATAGTAGATACTTAAATGCTTATTGAATTGAGCATTCACATCTACACAAAGTGGAATTTAGACAAAAAACTTATAGATACAAAATTTACCTATATTCCTTAGGCTCTATTGCTTATATTATTCTCAAATTATTAGAAATTTTACCTTTGCCATGGAACCTTTTCTGAAGAAGTTGAAGTGGGTATGGTGGTCTCCTTTCTCCACATGAACATGCAAGTCCTATGATTTAATATTATGTGAACACTAAGTGACCAGTTAATGAATCACCTCTGTGGAAGCTAAAATGGAAATGGTGATCCAGAATGTGGCAGTGTCAAACGAAATCCCCTGGTAGACAGACGACTCTAAGCTCTTTAGGGTAGTGAAATGTAATATTGATGGTGACATAATATGGGAAGCTTTCCTAAGACTGTGCTCATGAACTCATGGGCAGAAAAATGGTAGTTAAGCTGGCTTCAAGGTGAAAAAGTTGCGAAGCATTCAAGGAAAAATAATTCAAAGCATCTCTGTTTATGGATTCTAAAGTGTCAGAGAAAACCTTGGCATACCTGAGAGCAGAAGAGTGCATATGTATGTATATGTGTATAAACTTTGCCCCACCTCCACATCATAGAATTCCTTTCTTCCTTCAAGACACAGTTCAAGCACCACTATCTTTGTGAAACCTCCCTTGGTCCCCTCAACCATTAGCACTATCTCATTCATATTATCTTGTGCTAAATGGCTTTGCATTTATCCAAATTTATTATCTCTCTCTCTCTCTCATATATATATATATATATATACATATACATACACACACATATATATCCTTATAATCTCCCCTGTTAGAATATAAAACCAATTGTGACTAGAGATTATTTCATTCATTGTACAGTACAGTACATAATACTGGTACATAGTAGGCACTTAATAAATATGTGTCGATTTTGCCCTCCAGTGGCTACAGAGAATGAGCTGCGAAAAAGTGTGTGCTAGGTGAATTAACACTTTCATCTAGATCTGTATTTAGCGAGACCTAGCATTTAGGTGAGATGGATAGAAGGAGTACAGCTGATTTTTCCTCAGTGAATCTGGTCAACACATGGTGGTATGCAGTGTGTGGCAAGAGTGTCTCATGAGAGAATAAGCCTAGCTTCTCAGTGACGCTGGGCAGGAGAAGCTATTCAGCCCATGATTGCAATGTTGGAGCAGTGTATTGTCTTATCCTCTTTATGTTGTCATTGCTATTGATGTGTGGTCTTGCTGAATATTTGTGTGGGCCCAGGATGATGTTTTTCTCCCATTTCAGAGTCCAGACATGACATACACCAGGGATGAATGAAGATGAAGATATGTTCCCAATCTGTCCTAGACATTTGCCTTTTTTGATTATATGAGGTCAGTGTCCTCCTCTTCCTTCATTGCAAGTGAACGGTTCCTGGCAGTGTGCCTCAGGATGGTGACAGTAAATTATTGATTTTGATCCAGGAAGGGTATTTAAAAACCATCATAGAACAAGGACATTTGCTCAACATACTATGGCCCAGGAGCTCTACAAAATGCTATGTACCATCAGGAAATTAGAAAGAAAAAACAGACAACACTATGTTACTCATTAACAAAACAATGATTCAAAGGATAGAGCAGCAGCCATATTAGGATAATTAAATTAGTTAGGACTCTTCAGCTTGAGAAAATGAGAATTGGGAGAGAATTTCATCAAAATTCTCAAAATCAGGATGGGTATTAATCGGATGACTCCACATGATCAATCAGTAAGCATCCATTAAGCACTTACTTTGTGCCAGACACTCTGCTAAATGCTAGGGACATAGATACAGAGAATGAAACAATCCCTATTTTCAAGGAGCTTAGACACTAACCAGAAGTGTCAAAAATCCCTTAAAATTCAAAGAGGGAAATTTGAGTCAAATGATAGGGCTATAGAACTTCAAATGATACCAAAAATCTGGATCTCATTGCCCTTAAGGAGTAGTAAGGCTGAAACCTGGACTGTTCGTGAAAGGGTTAAAATTCCTGTTTGATTACATTTATATTCTTGTATGTATAAAGATGCATATATGTATTACACAATGTATATATAGTGGTCCCATCAAATATGAGTAGGTGCTCCCAGAAAACATCCCTTGTTGCCCTTGATAAGATATGGGGGTGGATGAACTATGAGCTTTATCCTGTATGATACTCAAACATACTTATGATTTGGCTTACCCTTATTTGTACATCCTCCAGATGTGATAAAAAACAGGAAAAGAACAGGTATTGGATTTATTCTATCCAGTTCCTGGAACAGCACCAATGCAAAGAGACATTTAAGAAACATATTTTTGGATAATTGTGAGACTGGGGCAGAGTTAACACTACTATGATACTTTCCTTGCTGTAGGAAGATGACATCAATGACTGTCCATTCAGTACCTGGTTTTCAGCATGGTGTTTCATTTAAGGTGAATATGTGGTTATTATGTCTTAGATCTCTCTGAAAGAATTATGACAGATATGATTCATCATTCAATTTAATTCAGTAAATACTTATTGATCAGCTATTACATGCTAGGTACTGCTAGGCAGTGGGGTGGGACAGCAAAGATAAAAAATAACATAGTCCTTTTTGTGAAGCTTACATTCTATTAGGAGGAAATGCCATACACAGACAAGCACGATACAAAGTAGAATACACTGACTCGAGTAAGGAGAGATCCAGACAATATGCTCTAGGAACAATCGGGGAGGGAGAGAACACTTTCAGTTGTATAACCAGGAAGGGCTCCTCGGACCTGAAAGGAAGTTGCAGCTGAGCTTAGTCTTAAAAGGACAGAAATATTTTAAAAGACGGAGATGGAAGAAAGCAAGCATCTAAGGCATAGGGACTGGCCTGTGTGAATGCATAAAGTTGATGATGCCACATCAAGTATGGGAAACAATTAGAAAACCAAATTTAGCTGGTATAGAATGTAAGAAGGAAAACAATATATAATATGAAATGATATACAATGATATTTAATAAAATAAAATAATAATAATATAACAATAAAATTCAATCAAATAATAATTATATCTAATATGAAATAAGGCTGAAAAAGTAGGTTAGAGCCATGTTCTGGATGGAGTTGAATGCCAGATTGAGAAGTCTATATTTTGTTCAGAGACAATAGGCAGTCAACGAAGGATTTGGAGGGGAGGAGTGATTTGATCACTCCTAAGCATTAGGAAAATGGCATGGAGGAAGGTGGAACAGTTTGGGTGAGTAGAGAGGAGGGAAACAGATGGAAGACATGTTTTGGAATTAGAATGGACAGGATTTGGTGAATACTGGAGGTGAAGATTAAAGGAAATTGATGAGTTAAAATATGACTTTAAAGGTTTTGAGTTTTGGAGACAGAAGATAGCGGTACCACAAACAGAAATAGGGATGTTGGGAGGAGGAGCAGTTTTAGAGGGAAAATGATAGATTTAATTTTAGAGATGATGAATTTGAGTTGTCAGTGGAACATCTAGGTGAAGACGTCCAGAAGCCAATTAGAGATGTTGGGCTCTAGTTGATGAGAGATAGCTATTTAGTTTTGGAACCCCTTGGCTAGAGCTGAAACTTAGAGGACATAGGATAGGGTTTTGGGGCTGTATCCACACTTAGCAAGTGGAAGGCAAAGAACAAATAAAGCAGGTTGAGAAATGGTCAGAAAGGTAGTAGATGGGGAGAGAAAAATGTCCCAGAAGCCCAGGGAAGAGTATTTAGGAACAGGTGGAGATCAATGGTGTAAAGAGCTATAGGGAGGCCAAGGAGGATGAAGAATATGAAAAGGCTTTAGCAATTCTGAGTACAGGGACCATTTTTAATAGAGTGGCTTCAGTAGAACAGTGGAGTCAGAAGCCAGACTACAAGGGTGGTGATAAATGAAAGCAGTAAGTGGAGACTACTCTTTCTGATAGCAAAAGGGATAAGACATTTATACTTTCTCAAGGGGCAAACAGGGTCCAAAAGCAGTTTTTTTTAAAGAGTATGAGACCCGAATATATTTGAAGGTAATAAGAAAGAAGCTAGTAGTCAGGTAGAGACTGAAGATGAGGGAGACAGAGATGGAGGAAATGATAGATGAGACAACCTCCCAAAAGAGAGCAGAGGGAGTGGGATTAAGGGAATAAATGGAGGGGTTGACTTTGGCAAAGAGGAGGGCTGCCTTTTGGAACAATTTTTTCCCAACATGTTCCAAAGAATTTCATGTATTTTTGACTTCTAAGTGTTTTTTTTTTGACTCCTTGCTTTTTCAATTCCAGTTCTGTCCTTGCCTGTCTTGCCCAATTTTGTTATTTCTCTTGAGACTTTGCCTTATTCAATCAATCAATCAGTCAGTCGACAGACATTTATTAAGTACCTACCTACCATTCACCAGATGCTCTTCTGGATGGGGATGCAAAGACAAAAGTGAAAGTGCCTGCCTTGGAGGAATTTAAATTATATTGCAGGAGACATGTGTGTATAGGTGTATATAAAAATATATGAAAGAAGTATAGTTATTTTGGGGGGAAGGTGCTAGCAACTAAGTAGAGGAACAGGATAGTTTCAACTTGATTTGTATTTTTTTTTTTTTTGGTGAGGCAATTGGGGTTAAGTGACTTGCTCAGAGTCACACAACTGGTGAATGTTATGTGTCTGAGGCTAGATTTGAACTCAGGTCCTCCTGACTCCAGGGCTGCTGCTCCCCATCCACTGCGCCATCTAGCTGCCCCGTATTTGGTTTTTAATCTGGCCCTTCTAGCTTTCTGTCCACTGGCTTGTCCTCTAGGTGCTGATGTAGTTATTCTAAAGCCTCCTTCAGGAATTTCCACATGCCCCTGACCTTGGGCTGTGGCTACTGACTGTTGAACCACTTGTTATTTAAATGCTGTCCACGAGGCATACCCTTTTAAAGTGTTTTTTTTTTTTCATAGGGGTAGGATTGGGGATGGCACCTACCACAATCTGGGACTGAGAGTTTTCCATGCTGCAGGGTAAATGTTCTCATGTAGGGAAACAAGGAGAGATTTCTCCAGGAAAGAAGAAAGAAAGGTGACAGAAATGTCAAATTTGTTGTTCAGAGTTGGTATCAGGAATGGGGCATAGAGTGTGATAAGCTGATGGGTAAAAGGTATAAGGTGACATTCAAAATGGAAGCAAGAATCAGTACTAGGTCCAGAACAGATTTAAAGGAGCTAAATAAGAGACAGTTCAGACTGAAGGATTTAACATTGGGGTAACAAATGGAATCTGAGTTCCGAAAGAGTTCACACAATGTGCTGTTCACCAGTTGTTTTGTGCATGTCCTTTTGGCTGGCCACATGACCTCAACATCCCTTTCCATTCCCCTGGATAGTTCCCACTGGTGCAGTTAGAAGAGCATTGATTTTGGATTAATAGGACCTGAGTTCAAATTCCAGCTTTGCTTCCCCTATGAGGCCATAGGAAAATTTATTTAACTTCTGAATCTCAGTTTCCTCATCTGTGAAATAATCAGTAGGATTAGACAGCCTCTCAATTCCCTTCTGGCTCTAAATCAATGAGGCCTTGCTGCTATGATCAGTAGCGTTAATCTCTACATAGACTCAGATCTTCAGGGATATAGCAGAAAGAGCTCTGACTCTGGGTCAGAGATTCTGGGTTCAATTTTTTTTTCTTGGATATTTGCTGCCTGTGTGACACAGAGCAACTGACTTAGTCTTCCTTGGTCTCAATTTCTTTAAAATGAGGTGGTTAGATTAGATGAGCTCTGACTCGAATCCTAGATACACAGCTAAATAAAACTAAGAAACTTTGAGAAGAGAGCACTATCAAGTGGGGAATCTGAGGTTTTACTAAAGAGGTGTCACCTGCATTGAGCCTTGAACAAAGCTAAGGATTCTTAAAGATGAAGGTGGGGTTGGAGGAAGTGCATTTCAAACATGGCAAGCAGCCTTTGGGAAGGTACAGAGTTGGGGATAGAAGGTGAGAGCTGGTAGGCCAGTTTGCCTGGCATATAGAGTGTTTGAAGGAGAATAACATAAAGATAAGTCTGGAAAAGGTACAGTGAAGCTGATTGTGACTAGTTTTAAATGCCAGGTGGAGGGGTTTGTTTTATAGTGTAGAGTCAAAAGGACTCCACACTGGAGATTTGGGGGTGAGAGAGTGACATAGTCTTGCGCCTTTAGGAAGCTTATTTTGGTAGCTGTGTGCAGGATAGATTAGAGAAGGGGATAGATGAGAAGCAGAGAGGTGAATAGGAGGTTATTATAATAGTCTAGATGAGAGGTGATCAGGTCTAGACAAAGTACTGTAATAAATTTGACAAGGGAAGAATTACTTTTAGTAGAAGGCAAAAGGAAACAGCTCATGGAGGGGATGGCAACTGAACTAGCCTTTGAAGGAAGACAAGGGTTTCTGCAGGCAGAGATGTGAAGGAAAAGACTCCTGCAGGAGGTAGCATGTGAGCTGTACTTTGAAGGATACTGGGTGGGAGGTGAGAAGGTTGAGCTCCAGACATGAGAGGAAGCCTGTGTGAATGCACAGAGATCAGAGGGTATAGGGGAAGTCAGGAGAATAGCTAGTAGTTCATTTTGACTGGAATGTAAAGTACCTGGATGGGACTCCTGTGAAATCTGGCTAGAAAGAAAAAAAGATTGTAGTCAGATTCTGGAGTGGTTAGGGTTAGAAATTAAACAAAAGATACTGCTTAAGCAGTTGGATGTCACTGCATGTTTTTGAGCAACAGAGATGTGTAATTAGACCTGTTATTAGGTAGATTATTTTGGCAGCTATACAGGGGTGTGCTGGAGCCAGCTCTAATGGGCTTGGGAGAACCATCTATAAATTTTCAGTGTGAGCATCTACACCTCAGATATTCACGAATTAAGACTTGATTTATTGTTTTGTTTATTGTCTAGACTTAAGAATGTGTTAATAAAAAAATATTAATAATGCAGATTAAACTTATGTGTTTATATGCGTACCTCACCCTGTCGTGGGCCTCTTCCCCCCAGAGCTCTGTTGTTAACCATTTACCAGCACCTGAATTGCTCTATAAATGTTGCTTGAGCTCAGCAGAATTGAAGTAGAAGGCTCAGGGAAAGCAGTCATTGCCAGCCTGGAGACCTGGGAACTGCATGCTAACAACCACCACCACCACCCAGTGACAAACAGCAATGACAGGCATTTTTAAGGTGCTTTAAGGTTTGCAAAGTGCTTTATGAGCCTATCTTGTTTGAGCCTCACAACATCCCTGCAGCTGTGGAAAGGCTGGATCTAAGAGTGCTTGGATTGAAGGAAGGGATATGATTTAGGAAGCTATTATAATATTCTAGTAGAGAGATAATGAGAACCTGAACTGAAGTGGTGACTGGGAGAGGAGAGGAGAGAGCAGATACAAAAGACAATGGCAACATGGGATCCCTGGATTTTGGATGTGTTGAGAGAAAGAGAAGAGTCCAAGGATGACCAACTTCAAGACTTGGACCTACATTACCGAGAAGATGGCGGCACGATTGACAGAAATAAGAAGTCAGCTAGTTTTAGAGGAAAGATAATGAAGCATTTTGGGCAATATCAGGTTTGAGGTGAAGGTGAGACATTTAGGTCGAAATGTCTAGCAAGCACTTGGCCTCAGATAGACATGTGTATTTGGGTGTCATCCGCATAGAGGTGATAATTGAAGGCATCAAAATGGATGGGATTTTCAAGGGACAATGAGGAGAGGAAAGAGAAGAGGGAGGAATATAGAGCACAGAAGGACAGTGATAAGGTGGATGATGCTAAAGACAACCCTCTCTGAATCCGGTACTTTTTCATAGCCTGTGTCCACTGTCTGGTGTGATCTCCTTTCCCACTTGTATCTTAAAGAACCCTTAGTTGTTTTCAAAGCACAGCTCAGATCCTGCCTCTTACAAAGAAGCCTCTTCCTGATCCTCCCCCAATAGTGTTTTCTCCACTGGAATTCCTTTCTACATGCCCTTGGCATATTTTGTATATCCATTTCTTTGTACATATCATTTCTCCCTTGAGGGAGAGAATGTAAGCTCCTTGAGGGTGGGAATGGCTTGGTTTTTGCCTTTGCTTTCCTTACAGCCTAGCACAGTTCCTGGAACATGAAACCTTTTTGAACCAAATTATATGAACCAGCAAAGGATTCTAAAAAGGACTGGGCAGATCGATAGGAGGGAAACTGGAGTGGGCATTGTCACAGAAGCCAAGAGAAATATGAGTATCAAAAAGGGAGTGTTGAGTAGTGGCCCAATAGCAGAGAAAACTCTAAGGAAATGGGCACATTTAAGCACAAGTGGATACTTGTTTTCAGCTAAGTGAATCAGCCAGAGATTGGGATGCTGGCAGAACAAAGAATCAGGAGCAAATCAGGTGTTGGGATGAATGAAAACTTAGGAGAGCAGATCTGAAGGGGACTATCTGACTCCCACATGCACATAAAGCTGGGAGGAAATGAGCACAAGGGGAATGAAAGTTTGTATCTTAAAAACAGTTTTTGCCAGAAAGGGATAATGCAAGTGGCACATTTTGGGGCTGCATGCTACAAAGTCCAGAAGTGGGAAAAAAAAAAGATTTTCTCTCATGTCAGTGCCTCAGTTTCACTCTGTAAAACTGGGAGTAATTTGTGAGAACCAATTGAAAAGTGATTGTTGTACTCTTGGTTAGTGAAGTTTCTATTCAACTAACTCAACAAATGAGTAACAAGTACCTTTTGTGAGCAGAGTACTGTGCTAGGTGCTGGGGAAAGGGAAAAGGTATACATTAAGACAAACCCTGCCCTCATGAAGCTTACAATCTGATAGGGCAGTATGACACATGCAGGGTAACTATAATACAAAATACATGGTGAATGCAAAAGGGAAATACTGTATAGACAAAGTGTTAAAATGAGTTCTGAGGGCTGAAAGGTCATTCCTCACTGCTAGAGGACTTCAGGGAGATCTTCCTGGAGGAGGCAACATTTAAATTGGACTTTAAAGTTTGGAGGACACCACTCCCGCAGGCCCCTGGAAAGATTGGCATTCTATGCATAAAAGACTCTGGAGATTTTGGAATTTGTTTGGCGAAGAGGGAATAGACTGGTTTGGTTATAGTGTAGCAATAGTGGCAGGAAAAACCGTAAAGGGAGGGTGGTGCCAGACTGCCAAAGGTCTTCAAGGCCATGACACGAAGTTTGAGCTTTACTTCTGGAAGCAGAGAGCTTGCCATTAAAAGGTTTTGAACTGAGGCTTGATATTACCAGATCAATGGATAATAATAATAATAATAATAGCCAGCATCTATATTGCTATATATAACATACATTTTTAAATAGTTATTCCCTTCTCCCCTCCGCCTTCCCTTTACCTATATTCTAGTATTTTTGTGAGGACAAAATGAGATATTTTTAAAACACTTCGTAAACCTTAAGGTTGTAATAGCTTATAATTAACAATAATAATCACACATATGTAATTATATAAAGACATGATATACAATTATATTTACATAGTATATATGACAATAACAACCACCATTTATAGCTATTATTATAGTCATACATAGCAGTAATTGTATATAAAAAACTATATATAATGATATATAATAGATACAATATATAATATGATTTATATATGTATATATATAATAATAGCCACAAACTATAGCTATTGTGGAACATACACAACTACACAAAGCTATGTGGCATTCTCTCTCTTTGTCTTTCTCTCTCTCTCTTCCCCCTTGTATCTAGATATCTACCTAGATATAGCTATAGCTACATGGCTATATGTGATACATAGAATTATATATAATAGTAGTAATGGACACATTTATAATAATAGATATAGATATGATAAAAGTGATATATGATACACATGTTAAAATATAGCTATGTGGCATAGCTATATTGTAATATCTATGTTATATATCTATTACTACAAAGCCATATATATACCATATTTATATATGAGATACATATATATTTGATATATTATATATCTTCAATATTATGCATTTATCTCCCATATATCTATATATCTGTTGCTATGTAGATATATATATGTACATATAAAACATCTATAGCTATTATTGTAGATCTATATGGCTATTATTACTAACATTATATATAAATTATATGTGTACATAATTATACATAAGATTATTATAACTAATTATAAGCTATTATAGCCTTAAGGTTTGCAAAGTTTTACAAATTTACAGTTTACAAAGCTTTACAGATATCTCATTTTATCCTCACAGTAACACTGGGATATAGGGAAAGGAAGGAGTAGAGGAGGAGAAGGGAATAAATATTTGTATAGTGCTAAGCATGTGCCATACACTGTGCTAAGTGCTTTTTTGCAAATATTCATTTGATCCTCACAACAACCCTGGAAGATAAATGCTATTATGATCCCCATTTTACAGTTGAGGAAACTGAGGCAAACAGAGGTTAAGTGAATTGCTCAGGGTCATATAACTAGTAAGTGTCTGAGGTTGTATTTGAGCTTAGGTTTTCCTGATTCCAGATCTAGTGCTTTATCCATTGCTTCACAGGTGTTATTATTATCCCCATTTTACAGATGAAGAAACTGATGTAAAGAGACTTGCTCAAGGTCAGTCAACTAGTATGGGTCTGATGTAAGATTTGAACTTAAATCCTCCTGATTCCAGATCCAACACTTCATCCACTCACTGCACCACCTAACTGCCTATAAGAAGAAGGAAGTAAAATTTGACAATGATATGAAAGATGATTGGAGAGAGTAATATGTGAGCTGGGAAGATGTGTTAAGAGACTCACAATAGATGAAGGGGTTAATTAATACTGGGGAAGCAATGGATATGGAGAAGAAGGGACACATAGATGATATACATATAGATGATCAATATATTTCAGTTAGAGTTGTTAAGATTAGGTAATTGATTGGAAGGAGAGGACACCAGGAGTTCAAACATGGGACGTGGTGGTGACACTGATACCATGTGAGTTATTTTCCTTAAAAAACAAACAAACAAACAAGCAAACAAATGAATGAACAAACAAACATATACTTCTCCATCACAAGAGAGGATGTGAGAGGCTTCTGAAGTCACTAGATCTCTCCCTATGCACCTTGGGGCTTCACTGCATTTTAGACCCTACCCTGTCTGAGCTCTGAGCCTAGCTAACAGAAGCAATGGGGATCAACATTGAAGTGTACGATTTCCAAATGTACCTTTCTACCCCAGGTGACTTGAACCAGGGGAGAAAAAGATAGACTTTTCTTCCCAGCAAAACTGTTTCAATCAAAAAAAGCCTTTAGGAGATCCTTGGGCTATTAAAGTCCTCTTTCTTTCTCAATCTGCAAAGGTCATCTCTGAGTAAAAGTCAGCAAGCGATGGCAGCAGGTGAAAGCAGCATTTAATTGAGCATGAGGGGCTTAAAAAAAAACTTTGGATGTCATTTCCTATCTTAGTAAGGGGGAGAACGAAGACCCATTATGTGTCTTTTTTTTTTTTTTTTGGACGAAAAGGCTAGAGGTCAATGGTATGTTTCCTTGAAATACCACAGTAAAAATGCCCTTACTAAACTCCTTTAGGAAGTGTCTGTCATAGTATAGATGTGTGCCTTCCCAACTCCAGGTAAAATTGAAAAGGTGGAAAAATTAGATAATTTTATCTGAATGATTCCAAACAGCTGATTTGACTGAAAATTTCCTCCCAATTAGCTGATCATTTTGGTACTACCTGTAACGTTTTAAAGATTTAGCTGTTACAATAGCTTCATACTTCAGGTAGGGCCCCCTTCCAACTCTCAGCTTCCGCCGTTTTTTGTATGTTGAACCTCCCCATGAAAATTTTATGACAGGGAAATCAATGCCAACTAATCTGATGTGAACTTTTGGTGACAAGATTGCCTCAGATTAGTGACATCCAGTTGAAAAGCTCCTTATTTTAAATAATAAGGGATAAATTTAAAGCTATGACTCAAATTCCCTTATCTCTTTAAGGCCTTCATGGAAGCCTCTGACCACTGGGGAGAGCTGTCATTGTCTCTTTTGGTCTGTAAGGACAATTGCAAGTCTTTGTTTAAAAAAAGCCCACTTTAACCCATTAACTTCCTCTTGCTTCTTTGACATCTCGGTTTTCTTGTGCCGATTTTGGGAGGTCTAGAGGGAAAGGAACAAAGATGTAGGGAAGTAGGAGAGACTGAGGCAAGCCTAGAATGTAGTTCCTCCTCATCTACCTCTCTCTGAATCCTCATTTTCCTTCAAGGCTCAGCTCAGGTACAACCTTCTTTGCGTAGGATGATGGTTTGAAAACTGGAAGGGGTCTCAGAGTCAACCCGCTAATTTTATAAATGGGGAAACTAAGGCCCAGAAAGATTGGCTTGTCCCAAGCTACATAGGCAGCAATAGCAGGACTGAGGTTTAAACAGGTTCTCCACTTCAAATCCAGTGCTTTTTCAACATCTTCTCCATTTTGCTTTCCTGTGCTCCTGTACCCAGCCTTGGGCTAAGATCTTAATCTTTCACTAATCTGCTACCCAAGAATACTGGGTCCCCTGATCTGCTGAACCTCTTCTCTCAGTAATCGCTCTAGGGCTGCTGAGTGTGGCTAGGAAAAAGTCTCTAAATTGATTAGATTTCATTCCTGTAATTCAGGTTAAATAACCTCAGCTGGGCCCTCACTGCTGTTCAGAAAGTCTTCTACTGACTCTACTCTGATCCATTTCCGACTGTAAGATAGTTGATTTCAAACCTTTTCTCTTCTCCTCCTTTTCCAATCATTCTCTGCTTCATGCCCTTGAAAAGGATACTCTAACATGCTACTTAGAGGGGATTGAGGCAAACAAGCATAAATTCCTCCAATAATTTTGTATTTGCTTATTTGTGTGTATTTTGTACCCTTAACTCCAGATAGAGGTCGTGGGCTTTTTTTTTTTTAAATTCACAATATTCTACGCACAGTAGGCACTTAATACGTGTTTATAGAAATAAATGGAACAAGGATAGGAAAATATACTCTCTTCTCAGTATTGTTGCTAGGACTTCCTTCCCCTTTTCTAGGCCTAAACCCTTTTCAGTTTGTGGTCAGTTTGTCTAACTCAACAAAGTTCAAGGATGAGACATTTCTTTTGGAGTGAAGAGAGCTTCCTGAGCAAGGTGTGATTATAACCCCGCCCCCTTTCCCCCCTCCCCCCCAAATTTAACCTGCTCCTGTAGCTGGAGTTCTGGACTTTGTGTTTTTAAGTTTCTGTAGCTTCAGAAATCTCCACTTCTTACCTGACCCAGAACACTAAGACAGGTGTGTGCTAGAATTAGCTCAAATCAGCTTGTGAGAAAGCTGCTTGTTAAACTTTCAGTTTGAGTACTTATACCGCAGAATTGTAAGTGTTACAAATCAGGGACTGATTTGTTGTTTTGTTGATTATATAGACCTAAGAAAGGAATTGAAAAATGTTAACAGTACAAATTAAACTTAAAAAGTGTTTTGTGCACATGTTTCTGAGAACCAGCTGTTAAATATTTACCATCACTAATGCTCTAAAACTACTATGCAGAAACTAGCAAAAAATTAACAGATTTGAAAGGACCAACTTCTTGATGGTATATAGCCAATTTGTATTTTCCATGCCAATAGAAGAGAATTGTGATCTGGATAATCCAAAAATCACATGTATTGGATTTGGAATGATTTGCCCACATATTTATGGTTTGTATGTCTCCAATTCTGTTTTGCTTTGGGCTAATATGAAAATTAATCTATTAGTTTGCATTCCGAGTCCACACATACTGACTGGGAAATGGGCAGAAGTTGGCTGAGTGGTAGTGGTTGACTGAGTCGATCTGTCATTAAAAACAATCTTCGTGTAACTGGCAAAGAGAAAAATTTTACACATAAGTAAATGAATTATCACACTCCATATAAAGCCAAGATTGTCAAAAAACATAGAAATACAATCTGTTATCTTCATTCAGTTTTGACCTTACTATGTCATTTGTCATAGGGAGGAAGTTGGTGTTCAGTACTACCCTGTTCTGCTCACCAAGGATCATGATTGATAATATCTTCTGACCTCAGTTTATTAGACCTTAGATACTGACTCCTTGTAAGCCAAGCCTGTTCCTGTCAATATTCCATTCTGAGCATCAGAAAAGGGCTCCAACTCATAAAAGTCCACTCTGAGGGGTTGGTTTTTACACCACCAGCCCTTGTCTGACCTCAACTCTCCTAGTATTTTAAAGTAAAATTGGATGCCATGCTGCTGGTCTTTGATGATGATGGTTACTAGAAGTAATGAACAACTGATCCATTTAATAAGATTTAAAACTGGCTTATTGAGCTGTTGGGTTGTCAGTAGTAATGAGATTTCACTCTCATTTTCTCACATCTCTTTTAATTTACAGCAGGGCTGAAAAATATTTTGTTTTTAGGGAAATCTTAAAAAAAAGATTCATGATTCTTACGCTTAGATCTCCTACACTCATTACAAAGTTATGAAGATACATAATGCCTAGGATAAACTAAAGGGTCATAAAACATTTTAGTTTAGTTAAAATTGATTTGAAATGTGTATGGGAGAGTAAATTTTAGTTAGCCTTCAAATTAATTCCAGCCCCAAGACTGCACTGTACTGGACACAGTAGTTCTTTAAATTAAGGATAGCCTAATTAAAAGTGCAATAAATTGAAAAAATTACAGTATTTTATATAATTTCTATGCAGCCTTGTCTCATTGTTTAATCCTGCTCTAGCTCTGCAATGAATGGGGATTACTATGCTCTGGCTTTCAGCTATATTATTCTTCACTATAATCACCCTTTATTATAATAATTCTCTGTGAGGGTACACCGATCAAGAAATGCCTATTTATTACACTCCTAATGGTCAGCTAGTGAGAGAATTATACTAACCTGAATAGAAAATGTGCTCTTAATACTTTTGGGAGAGTTGCTAGGCTGGGGCTAACATGGAGGAGCATTGGACAAGGCTGTCTTCTTGCAGGTATGTTGCTGCTTGACTTTGAAATCTTTCATTTCCTGGGCAAACTGGGCAATAAACAAACTTGGAGCACAGTGTTTGACCTGGAACTTGGAACATTTCCTGGAGGAGATGCATCCTGGGAAAATAGACGTCCAGCAGATAAGCCATTGAGCTGAAGAAGTTTCTAAATGATGCCGCTCATTCATGCTTCATGTTTTTGAATGTCTCTTTTTGGAGTTTACAAAGAATAAAATTTGAAGTATAAACTATATTCTGTTTAGCACTCTGGCTTGAGAAGTTGTTGTACTTTTAGACCAGCTGATTGTAGATGTTTAGGTTAATGGGCATCCATATAAGCACTTGAGTTTTAAAAGCCAAATAGGTCAGAAGAGTTGTATGTTATATTTTTCTTGCAATAGTTTCCACATATTTTTCAGCTTTTTTGCTGTATTTACCAGTACATTAAAGTGTCCCATTGTAAAAGCAACACCACATACCTAAAAGCCTGTGTAATTTTACACCAGTGACATTTTATGTGCGATTTTGGCTTGGAAAACTGAACCTAGTGGGTACTAGAAATTCCTTCCTTTGCCAAATACCCTTTGTGGAATGAAGATGTTTGTGAATACATTTTTTTTAAATGAGAAACAGATATACACCACATAAAGTAATAGGATTACCCATTTGAATTCCCTTCTTTGGTAAGAAAAGGCTAGTTTCTATATTATTTCCCCTGAGAAATGATAACACAAGATGGTCTAAGTTTAGTTTTACGGGGAAGTGGGGCAGTTGATGAAGCTCAAAATGGGGAAGGTAATGGAGAGACTGAGGGGCATGCCATTCCTAGCCCTTTTAAAAAGAAATGGGGTAGATTCTGTCTTTATCTGACACTAATTTTAGCGCTGGAAATTTAGGCAGGTTTTTTTTCCCAAAGGGTGGTAGGGGTGGTGGGGGTGGAAGGGGTGTAATGGTGGGGGCTGGAGCTGAGGCATGGGGAAATTCTACAATCTTGCCACTCAGGATTCAAGATATTAAAAACATTCTGCACTTATTAAGTACCAGTCTGAAACACAGAATCATTTGGTTAAGAAGATGAGATGTAGTTGAAATTAGAACACCTGAGACAAGCTATAGCCTCCTCATGTCAGAACTATTGGTTATAGAATGGAAACTCCAGCAATAGATTCATTGTTTTCAACAATCCCTATACCCCAAGTTTTTCACATTGTTTTAAATGACCACTTAATTTCTGGTACTGAAGAGACATAGTCTTTGTGTCCAATCAGTCCCAAATGTAGGACAAAGTTAACCTTCAAAATAACCAGTTCTCAGAAATTAAAATAGTATTACAGCTGGGCTTAGTGGTATATTCCTGTAATCACTGCTACTGGAGAGGCTGAGATTGGGTGGATCTCTCGAATTCAGGAGTTCTAAACTGCAGGAACTTTGGCATTTTTATGATGGGCGTTTGGGAGCAGGGGGCACCAGGCTTCCCAAGGAGAGGAAAACTAGCCCAGATTGGAAAAGGGGTAAGTCGATGCACCTGTGCTGATCAGGAGTGGGGCTAGACCTGTTAGTAGCCTTTTCAATTTCAGCCTGGGTGTTGAGATAAGGAGACCTGGTCTTACAGATATAATAATATTACAGTACTTCAAGATTTGATTATAGAAATGTACTTAATTAGGCATTAAAAATGAAGTGTTACTTAAAATTGGGAAGTGATTTTTATTATTTCCATAATTTTCTTGCCAAATTAATTAGATATTGTCAACCAAACATTGTAATCTGAGAGTATCAAATTAGTGTAAATGACATTTTGTGTATAAAAATTAAAGGGGAACCATTTCAGAGATTTCTTGATTTAATTTGAAAGCCAAAATGGTTCTCTGTACCAAAATTAAAGCTGTTATTTAAAATTGATGTTAAAACTAAAGGACAAACATTACTTCAGATTAAATGTTAAAGGACAAAGATTAATGGTGAAAAATCTTTAATTAGGAGGAAGGAATTGAGTAGAAAATTATTAACTTGTTCCTTCATAAATCTTTAATGTTAATTGATTAGTCTGTTATACCTAAAATATAATCAGCGGACTGTAAATAAGATGTGTAACCTTCCTTAATATTGAAATAAAATATTCCATCACACAATTTGATGTCTCATCTCCTTTGTGAGAGGCACCTTATTCTGTAATAGCAGTAGGACTTTTCTTGATGAGAAACAAACCATGTTGGCCCAGTTTGGATGAAAACTTATACTCTTGTATTGTACAGTGTCTCAATTTGGTACCTTGAATCATCTTTTCAGATGGCATATTGATGGCTTGGCTGTTCTATGAGCAGATCATATGATGACAAGCATAGATTTTACATATGAGGAAACTGATGCCCAAGTCCCAACGTATTGTAATGTGACAAAATGAGGATTTGAACCTTGGGCCTCTAACACTTTCCAGAGATCTCTCCATTATATAAGAACTGTATATCAGGAAAATCTTGATATCAGATAAAGAAAGTATCCCTCTAATAAGGCTTTACTAAAGGAATATCCTTTGTCTGAACATGCATTCCAATTTTTGCTATGGAAAACATGATCACTTTATATTCACATATATGAATAGCTAGGTGGCTCAGTGGATAGGCATAGAGTCAGGAAGACCTGAGTTCAAAGCTGGCCTCAGAAACTTACTAGCTGTGTGACCTTGGGAAAATCACTTAACCCTTTTTGCCTCAGTTTTTTCATCTGGAAAATGAGCTGAAGAAGGAAATGGCAAACCACTCCACTCTATCTTTGCCAAGAAAACCCCAAATGGGGTAACAAAGAGTTAGACATAACTGAAAACGACTCAACAAAAATATTCACATCACATGAGAAGCAGAGTAGCATAGTGGATAAAGAACTGGACACAGACTCAGAAGGGCCTAAGTTCAAGTCCAAATTTTGCAGTATATTTACTTGTGCCCCAGGCAACTCCCCCACATTGCAAATTGCCAAGTGTTGTTCATGATTTGATAATGAGAACTTTCATCCTCATCATACCAATAGAATCACAGGTCTGGTTAAAAAAGAAAAAAAGCACACATCACACACATATTCTTGTGTAACTAAAGGTTGGTGACAGAGGTTGGGGTAGGGCTAGGTAGGGTAGGGCTAGGATGGAACTCTGCCACTATCCTGGTGGGTCACTCCAGATAGAGTCTTTAAAGTGACTAGGCTCCAGAACATGATTTTATCAGTCTCCCCACAAGTGCATCAGGCTTTTGGTCAATTTTATATGAATTCAAGTAATAAGGGTAGAGCGTCAAGTTTTTAATTACCAACAGGCAAGAGAATCTGTGTCAGTTGGTGGCATAAGGTACTCTCTCTCATTAGGGAGGTACACCAAGAAATTCAAACCATATATTAGAAGTTGCTTGGTGAGCATAGAATCAAAGAAATAGAGTTGAATGTTTCCATTAAACTTCAGTCCCTTGATGGATTTTTCTGTCTTCATTCTGGAGATATTTTTGTTTAGACAATGCATATTGATAATTAGAATCAGAGAACCTTCTCTCTTGATCAGTGTTCAAGTTTTTGACAAAATTTAATTCATTGGCTCCCTTTTTTTTCTAGACACTACACAGATGGGCTTGTATCTTCCTATTATGACAGCATTATAACAATGCAGATATTATAATACAGTGAGTAGATTAAAAAAATGATCAGTTTTACTCTAATCTGTGAGAGATACCCTGGTCTTCAGAAAAGAGTGTTGAATTTGGAGGAGATGCATATTTAAACATACTTAAAAATACCATTCTGTTGAAGAATGGTCTTTGATATTTATTTTTAAAATCCATAGCTATTAATTTCCCCCTCATTTAGAGCACTTATAAAAATGCCCATACTTAACTGAGTCTAAGATGTGAGAGTTATCAGAAACTAAATGTTTTTTTAGAAATAGATTATAAGCTAGATTATATGATTCCTCTTCAGTACTGATGAAGTCTAGATACTAAAGAGTAGAGATAAGCATGTTTTACCAAACTTAATATAGGCAGGAGTTCTTGACATTTTTTGTGCCATGGACCCTTTAGACAATCTGATGAAACCAATGGATCCCTTCTCACTATCATATTGTTAAATGCTTAAAACAAAATCCATAAGGTTGCAAAGGAAATAAAGTTATCAAAAATTTTTAAAAGCTTATAGGTCCCCAAGTTAAGAATCCCTGATACAAGGATTATGTAGATATTTAATTTAAAATGTTTTACTCATTGCCCTTTACCTTAATATTGCAAGGATTGCTGATTTCACTAATGTGAGTATTTTCTTTGCCAATGCATGTCACTGCTTAGTAGATGGTCTTTGAGAGTTGATACAACAACAACAAAAAAAATCATCACCTTTTTTCTAGCCTGATGATGGGCATCTCAATAGCTAAACTGGTTCTTGAACAGTAAACCTGCAATCAATCCATTGACAGAGGTACATGCAAAGCCTTTCTGCCATGATAGTATGCTCTTCTAAAGCTTGTTCTTTCCTGCTATAGCCTTCAAGATTTCAGGTTAATGAAGCATTGGATCAGGACTTTAGTGGAGGCATTTTCCTTAGGTGATACAAAATGGTAATAGTTGATGGAAGATGCAGAAGTTTTAAGAGACAGAAAACTCCAGCTATTTAAAATGTAACATATTAGCTGCAATCTGTGAAATTCAAAAGTCCCAAGGCACAATGTTTCTAACACCTTGTGCTCAGTGAAGGAGGTTTGTAAGAGAACATTTATTTTAAAACCTTTTTTTATTAATATCTTTTATTTTTCCATCACCTTCAATTCTAAATACATCTCTCTCCTCTCTGGTCTCCAGGGAGCCATTCCTTATAACAAAGAATAATAATAAAAAAAAACAGAAAAAGAAATAAAAGTTCAACAAAATAAACCAATGCATCAAATAAGCCTGATGGTATAATAATGATAAATAATAACAACAATAGCAGTAGCTAGCATTTATATAGGACTTTAAACTTTGCAAAGCATTATATATATATATGTCATCTCTCTCTCTCTATCTATCTATATATATATCTCATCTCATTTGATCCTTACCATAAACCTATGAAGTAGGTGCAATTATTATCCCTCGCAGATGAGGAAACTGAGGCTGAGAGAGGTTAAATGACTTGCTCAGGGTTGCCTAGCTAGCAAGTGTCCTTGGCAGAATTTCAAATCAGGTCTTGCTAACTCCAGATCTGGCACTATTTGCTATGTCCCCATACTGCTTCACTCTACATTTATAATTTCCCCCTCCCCCAAACTTCAAAGAAGGGAGGAACGTTTTCTCTTCTTTTCTTCAGGGCCAAATATGATAATTGTAATTACACAGTGTTGTTCCATTTGGCGGTGGTGTTCCCTTGTATTTCCTTATTGTAGTTGTTGTGTATATTCGTTTCCTGGTTCTGCTTACTTCACTTTTATCAATTCATATAAACCTACCGAGGTATATCTGAATTTTCATATTCATCATTTCTTAAATCATAGCATTATGCCACCATGTTGATGTGACATAATTTGTACATTAAGAAATCAAGGTATTCCACTTTGTTCCCAGTTTTTTTGTTTTTACTATTAAAACAGTTCTGTTATAAATATTTTGTTTTCTACCTTTTAGTTTTTGAACATTTAGTAGCATATTCTTGGCAATAGAATCTCTGGGTCAAAGGAGATAGAATATTTTGAATAAGAATGAAGTTTGGTTTGGTACATATTTATTGAATTTACAAAGTAGGCTCTTGATAAGTGCTAGTTGACTAAGTGCTGTATATGAAAGCATTTTGTTAGCTGTGAGGGATCATGGGATCATATATTTAGAGCTGGAAGGGCCTAAGGGGTTATCTAGTCCAACTTCCTCATTTTACAGATGAGGAAACACATGACCAATATCACACAGGTAGTAAGTGATAGGATTTGAATCATGTGCTCCAAATCTAAATTCAAATTTTTTTTCCTACTCTGTTGCCAAGATGAAGAAGAAATTGTTCTCTGTGCTCAGGGAAATTTTAATGTAGTTAGAATATTCTGTAATACAACATGTCACTGAATTTTTGTTGTTGTTTGGTTGTTTCAGTTGCGTTTGACTCTTCATGACTCCTTTTGGGGTTATCTTGGCACAGATACTGGAGTGGTTTCCATTTCTTTCTCTAGTTCATTTTACAGATAAGGAAACTGAGACAGATAGGGTTAAGTGACTTGCCCAGGGTTACCCAGCTAGTAAATATCTGCGGCCAAATTTGAACTCAAGAAGATGAGTCTCTCTGACTTTAGGTCCAGCACTTTATTTATTTTTTATTTATTTTTAATTAATTAATTTATTTTTAGTTTTCAACATTCACTTCCATAAGATTTTGAGTTCCAAATTTTCTCCCCATCTCATCCCTCCCCCACTCCAAGATGGCATGCATTCTGAATATCCCTAATTTGCCCTTCCTTCTGTCTCTCCCCACCTTCTCTTATCCCCTTCCCCTTCTATTTTCCTGTAGGGCAGGATAGATTTCTATACCTTATTGCCTGTATATCTTATTTCCCAGTTGCATGTGAAAACAATTTTTAACATTTGTTTTTAAAACTTTGGGTTCTAAATTTTCTCTCTTCCTCCCTCCCCACCCATCCTCATTGAGAAGGCAAGCAATTTGATACAGGTTGTACACGTGTAGTCATGCAGAACACTTCCATAGTAGTCATGTTGTGGAAAACTAACTGTATTTCCCTTCATCCTATCTCGCCCCCTGTTTATTCTGTTCTCTCTTTTGACCTGTCCCTCCTCAGAAGTGTTTACTTCTGATTACCCCCTCCCCGAATCTGCCCTCTCCTTTATCATCCCCCCCACTCTCTTATCCCCTTCCCCCCCTATTTTCCTGTAGGGTAAGATAGATTTCCATACCCAATTGAGTGTGTATGTTATTCCCTCCTTAAGCCAAATCCAATGAGAATAAGATTCATGCATTCCTTCTCACCTTCCCCCACTTCTCCTCCACTCTAAAAACCTTTTCTTGTCTGTTTTATGTGAGATAATTTACCCCATTCTACCTCTCCCTTTCTCCTCCCAGTATAATCATCTCTCACCCCTTAATTTTATTTTCCAGATATCACCCCTACATCTTCAACTCACCCTGTGCCCTCTATCTATCTATCTATCTATCTATCTATCTATCTATCTATCTATCTATCCATACAATTTTTTTTCCCCTCCAACTACCCTAATACTGACAAAGGTCTTGTGAGTTACAAATATCATCTTTCCATTCAGGAATGTAAACAGTTCAACCTTAATAAGTCCCTTATGATTTGTCTTTCCTGTTTACCTCCTCATATTTCTCTTGATTCTTGTATTTGGAAGTCAAATTTTCTATTCAGCTCTGATCTTTTTATCAAGAATGCTTCAAAGTCCTCTGTTTCACTGAATGTCCATTTTTCCCCCTGAAGGATTATACTCAGTTTTGCTGGGTAGTGATTCTTGGTTGTAATCCTATCTCTTTTTACCTCTGGAATATTATATTCTAAGTCCTCCAGTCCCTTAATGTAGAAGCTGCTAAATCTTGGTTATTCTGATTGTGTTTCCACAATACTTGAATTGTTTCTTTCTGGCTGCTTGCAATATTTTCTCCTTGACCTGGGAACTCTGGAATTTGACTACAATATTCCTAGGAGTTTTCTTTTAGGGATCTCTTTCAGGAGGAGATGGGTGGATTCTTTCAATTTCTATTTTGACCTCTGGTTCTAAAATATCAGGACAGTTTTCCTTGATCATTTCTTGAAAGATGATGTCTAGGTTCTTTTTTTGATCATGGCTTTCAGATAGTCCAATAATTTTTAAATTCTCTCTCCTGGATCTGTTTTCCAGATCAGTTGTTTTTTCCAGTGAGATATTTCACATTGTTTTCTATTTTTTCACTCTTTTAAATTTGTTTCATAGTGTCTTCTTCTCTCATAATGTCACTAGCTTCTAAATGCTCCATTCTAATTTTTAAGGAAGCATTTTCTTCAGTAAGCTTTTGGACTTCCTTTTCCATTTGGCCAGTTTTGCTGTTTAAGGCATTCTTCTCCTAATTGGCAAATTAGGACCTCTTTTGCTATTTGAGTTAGGCTATTTTTCAAGGCGTTATTTTCTTCAGTATGAGTCTCCTTTAGCAAGCTGTTGACTTGTGTTTCATGATTTTCTTGCATCACTCTCAGTTTTTCCTCTTCTTCTCTTACTTGCTTCTCAAAATCCTTTTTGAGCTCTTCCATGGCCTGGGACAATTCATATTTTTCTTGGAGGCTTTGGATGTAAGAGCTTTATCTTTGTTGTCTCCTTCTGGTTGTATGTTTTGATCTTCTTTGTCACCAAATTAAGATTCTATGGTCTGACTATTTTGCCCTGCTTGCTCATGATTGCAGAGCCAATTACTTGAGTTATAAACTCTGTGTTAAGGTAGGGGTCTGCTTCCAGTGTGGAGAATGTACCGTCCCAAACTTTGGGGGTTTTGTGCAACTGTTTTCAGAGATACTTCTAGGGACCTGTAAATTTTCAGTTCTTCCAATGTGGTATGATCAAGGGCGAGGTGTTTACTCCTTTCCTGGCCTGTACTCTGGTCTATGAGTGACCACAAGCACTCTTTTCTGCCTTGGATCTGTAAGGAGGATTCCCTTTCTACTGCCACCAGAAATTCCACCACTCCAGCACTCCTCCTTACCGTAGGACTGCCACCCAGAACTGTGACCCAGATTCAAGCATGGACAAAGCAAGAGAATCCTGCCTCAGAATCAGCAAAGAGATCCCTGCAATCCCCCTCTGATCAGCCACTTGATCCCCTCTCTGTCTACAGGCTGAGAGCTCCTGAAGCAGCCACCACCCCAGTGCTGTACCAGGACTGGGGCAGGGATCAAACTTCTCTCTCACTGTGGTCACAGACTTTTCCTACTGGTCTTCTAAGTTGTCTTTGTCATTTATGGGTTAAGAAGTCTGGAAACTGCCACAGCTGCCCATGATTCAGTCTCCCTGAGACCTGTTCCAGGTATGCTGAGGCCTGGTCTTTGCCTGCATGTCCATGCTCAACTACATTACTCTCCCAGTCTGGTGCAAAAGACCTTTCCAGTCCACTATCCAGATGGTCTTGGGTTGGAAATTTGTTTCACTCTGTCTTTTTGTGGGTTCTGCTGCTCTAGGATTTGTTTAGAGCCACTTTTTACAGGTATTTGAAGGGGTATGGGGGAGAACTCAAGCATGTCACTGCTTTCACTCTGCCATCTTAGGCCTGGCACTTTATTCAGTGCACCATCTAGCTGCCCTGTTATTACCGTTAGAATTATTATATAATTATTATTAGAATGAGTACTACTTGTTGTCTATTACGAGTGAGATGATATAAACACTTAAAGGATTGTGTCAGGCAGTTCATTGCTCACAGGTATGTAAATGTATGACTCCCTTGCCTTTCAGACCCATGAGCATCCAAGGACAATAGTGGTTTCAGGTGTCCAGTGAGTACCCTAATGAGAGCCCAGGTCTACTAGGTTTTAACTTTATATCTGATTGTTGGTGCTAGGCAGATTCACCAGGACTGAATGGGAGGGCAGACTTCAGGAGCATCAATCAGATGGTGACCTGGACATGGATGGTGACCCCCTCCGGTCTTCCTCATCAACTACAAGGGCACTGTGGTTAGTAGAATTTCCTTATTTTACATACCTGGCTTAGAAGAAGTTTGTTCAACTGATAGTTTGCTAAACTTGCATTCCAAAACCTAGATCTAGCTGACCAAGCCAGTTGTTGGGTACATAGGAACTTTCTGATATCTAAGCAGGCCAGTGGTTAAGCATGGAGGCACATCTGTCAACTAAGGCCTAGAAATAGGCCTGTCCTCACATTTACTATTTCTAGAAATGTTACATGGCATTTTCTATTGATGGTAGCTGGGGGGTATAGAAGCACTGGGTAGGTATAACTGCATTTTATTAGGCCCTAATTTCCTCACATCCATATGATTGCAATAACCAGATGCTTTGTCTCCTTGTTTCAGGTCTCTCCCCATCCACTCCATCCTTTACTCAGTTATCAGTATGATCTTCCTAAAGTTCAGGTCTGACCATGTTGCCCCCCCTTCCTTCTATTTCAGCAAACTCTAATCACCTCCAGGATGTAATATAAAATCCTCTGTTTGACATTCAAAGGCCTCCAAAACCTCCCCGCACACATTACTCTGTTCCCACCCCAACCAGTGACGCTGGTCTCCTTGCTGCTTCTTGAATAAGACCACTGAGCATTTTCATGGGCTGTCTGCCATGCTTGTATGGCTTGTCCTCTTCATTACTGCCTCCTGACTTTCTTGTCTTCCTTCAACTCTTGACCAAAATCCCATCTTCTACAGGATGCCTTTCCTAATCGCTCTTCATTCCAGTGCCTATCCTCTGTTGATTATTTCCACTTTCTCCTGCGTATAGCTTGTTTGGACATTGTTGTTTGCATGTTGTTTCCCCATTAGACTGTGAGCTCCTTGAGAGTAGGGCCCATCTTTAATATTTCTTTGTATTCCCAGTGCTTAAAACAGTGCCTATCACATAGTAGGCACTAAATAAATGAGTATTGACTGACAATAATAGAGTGGTATTTATATGTGCTGAAGGCAGATCAGTACTATAAATGACCATATATATCCCAGGGCCACTACTTAGGTGACCCTGTGTTGTTGACTGGTTCAGGAAGACAGTCAAGGAAGGGGTGAAGGGGTGGGTGGTATTATGAAAACAGAGAAAGGCAACATAGTATATTAATAAGAGTACAGGGCTTGGCTTCAAGAAACCTAGGTTCAAATCCTGCATCAGTCCTAATTAGCTGTGTGATCATAGATAAGCAACTGAAAATCTCCCAGACTTAATTTCTTTATCTTGAAAATGGGGATTTTAATAATACTTGTACCATTTACCTCACAAAGTTGTTGTCAGAAAAGGTCAAAGTAAACCTTGAAGCATAATAGAGATGTGAATTATTATTCTAGTTACTACTAAAACCCCTCAGAATAAATTCAGATGTAGTGGGAATTACCAAAGAGATAAATTTCCAGTAATTCATTTCCCGCAATTTCTGGCCTCTGGAGATCATTGCTCATCCAGATAAATTCTCTCGCCTTCATTTCCTAGAAGAGTGTATGTCCTACCTACAAAGTGTTGGCATCACTAGGCTAGGACTTTGAGTAGTGGAGAGTCTACTGGAAGACAAGAGTGGGGCTGAAAGGGGAAACATGAGCAGAGATGTGGGAGGCAAGCTATGGTTTATGGTTGGAGTATACAAAGGTGGAAAACAGTGGTACACCCTCCTAAAATGAGAAGTTGTGGCAGAATCTGGACATCTGAACAAAGGGAGAGATCCTTAAGCAGAAAATCCTATTGTCCCAAGAAGCTTCTGCAGATATCAGCTTTTGCTGAGAGTTTTCTCCAGCTCACCATGAGGTAGAAGGCACTGAACAATAATTTTTTTTTAAACTACTGCATTGTGAATTCTGACGTGTGTTCTCCCCACTTGCTCAGGGGAACTAGATTGTAATTTTCCTGAAATCTATCAGAGGTTGTATCCATTGTTGTATGGAGGCAGGAAATTATTCTTTTACTTAATTATCTCCTGTTATATTATTATTAAGTTTTAAATATGTATTTTTGCTGAAGGACTTGTGGCTCTTGTGTGGATTGGAATTTGAGGGTGTTGCTTGGTGGGGGCTATTTTTATGATTGGCATAATTCAGTTACACTGAATGTAAGAAAAGTAACAAGGGGTTCCAGAACCAGAATTGAAAATAGGAACTTCAGGGGCTCAAACCTGTACAGAAAATAGGGCTGACCTTTCTATTCCTAACCATTAGTTTTTTTTTTTTTTTGGTGACTTCTCTTCCTCTTCCAGGCCACCCTTTATATTCAACTTAGCATATCATCTGTGTAAAATGAAGGCTACACTAAATGTTCTCTGTGATTCCTTCCAATTCTAGTTCTGTGATCCTATGATCACAAATTCATATGCATATACACCTATTGTTTGCCATCATGTGCTGTACATATTGTATAACCGAAATCATTTTCTTTCTTTCTTTTTTATATAAAAGCCTCTGAGAGTAGCTATTGTTTTGCAATTCTTTCCCAGACTTTCTTTATTAATAAGGAAAAAAAAACCCCACACATTTCCTTTTCAAATTTGACTAGAATTTTGTTACCTTTATCACATTAAAGGTACCTTAACTGTGAAATAAAGTGTAAATTAACAAGAGAAACATATCCGCTTGATTCCCTAAGAAGGGAGGGGATGCTTCAACACAAGGGATCCAGCTGGCTCTTATTTTTGGCTTGTAAGTGTTGTATATTTTTTAGCAGTGCTGACAAAACTCATTAAAATGAATAATAAGCAAGGGATGAAAACAAGTACATTTATAAAAGGAAAACATCACTCATAAAGAATCCTGTCTGATTTATTTTGTTTAGAACATACATCAGTACACATATCAGGGCTGTGTATAACTTGATCTATAATCTGTATCTCAATAGGCTCTGTATCTTTTCCAAGTGTAATCATTATAATTTAATAACACTAAGAACTTGAAAAAATGGCCCCATTTGTGTCCAAAATGTAGTTAATTGTGGGATTGAGTTTAGGGCCTGACATTCACTTTCTTGTGGGCTGAAGAATTAAATTAGATATGTATGCTCTGTTAGTATTTAATTGTATGATCTAGATTAGAATTAGTAATGAATGTGTTTTCATTAACTTGGAAAAATCTTTGTACAGTGTAATTTGTAGATTATGCAAAATTGCATAGTATTTTAGATGTAGTGAAATGTGATTTATTTGAAATAGAGGCAATTGATTTTGGCATTGGAAATCATTTTAAAATAGCGAAGAATATGTGATTTTTTTCAGCATAGGAATTCCTCCTACCTACAACCAATAGTGTGCTGGTAAATGTTTAACAGCCAGCTCTTAGAGAAAAAAGAAGTACTTAAAACACACTTTAAAGTTTAATCTGCATTATGGACATTTTCTCCATTACTTTCCCAAGTCTAGGAAATAAAAAAAATCAAGCTCTGATTTACAGAAGTTGCCTGTTTCTGAGGTCTAAATGCTCACACTGAAATTTAACAATCAGATGTCATGAGCTGGTTTGAAGTAGCTGGTTTCAGCCCACCCTTCCTAACAACCCTTTTGTGAGTCAATAGAAATGGGGAAGTGCTTAAGGCAGATAAAAAGTAAGTGACTTGCCCAAGGTCATGCAGCTAGTGTGTGTGGCAGGTAAGATGTCTATCCTGATTCAAAGACCAGCTCTCTACTACATTAAGATACTTCTAATAATGCCTAGCTCATGTCTACATATGGTGCTTTACAATTATAAAGTGTTTCCAAATACATTATTCAATAAACATTTCATTAAGCACATACTATGTGCCAGGCACTGTGTTAATCACTGGGGATACAAAAAAAGACAAAAGATGTCCCTGCCCTCAAGGAGATGGAGGAGACAACATGCAAACAAATATATACAAAGCAAGTATGTACAAAATATATTGTTTGTCCTTCTTTCTCAAAGAGGATCAGTGACATCAGGGTGGTGATGTCTTGACTTGCAAGTGAATTGGATTGAAGTGAAGCAGAGCTGTGCAAAGTCATCAGCTTTACCCTCTCCTCCACAGTCTTTGGAGTCCAGTGGTAAGACACAGGTCAAGACTGCTGGCGATGGCCAGGGATGCAGTGGGAGATCTTGGCTTTTTAAGCTAAGGTCTTTCCCAGGTCTCAGTTTGTCTGAGGCAACTACAGGATTCATAGGAAATAATTAAAAGGGGGGAAATGCTGGAATTAAAATGGGTTGGGGAAGGCTTCCTATAGAAGGTGGAATTTTAGTTGGCCCCTAAAGGAAGCCAGGAAGGTCGGTAGTCAGAGTGGTGGAAGGAGAGCTTTCTCAATATTAGGAGAAAGTGAGAAAGGTCTCTAACACATTGGGTGGATCTCCTGGGGCAAACATATACAAATGTACTTGTGATATCATCTCATTGGCACTTGGTTTCAATGATACAGACTGCAACAGATCGATGCCTGCCCATCCTGGGGCGTTCTTATTCATATCATCCTACAGGTTTTCAACATTCCATAGAACATGCATAGAACTTACCTTTCAATTTCTCCATGGAATCCCATAATCTTCTGATATCATCTCCCCAGTACAATATGAGGGCAAAAATATGCCTCAGTTTTTCTCTTTTCTTCAGGCTGTTTCTTCATCTTCAAGTATTTTCCTTCTTACCAAATTGACCCCTAGCCATGCATATTTCCTAGGTCAGATACTCTATTTTACTCAGTTGTTCACACAGGAAAGGGGAGGGTGAGGGAAAAGTATCCTAGAATTCCCTACAAAGATATAATCTAAAGTTCCCCAAAGCTTTGGGTTCATGCAGACTGGGCGCAATCCTGTGGGTCAACACAGTCACTTTGTTTTTTTTTTTTTTTGGCTCATTGCACTCCCATCCCAGAGTTTTTTCCAGGGAAATATTCAAAATAAGTTTATGTAGGCTTTTCCAAGTGTGGTTAGGTTACTAACTCCTGGGCTGGCACTTAAAAGAGCAATG
Organism: Vombatus ursinus; assembly: GCF_900497805.2. Classification (NCBI taxonomy): domain Eukaryota; kingdom Metazoa; phylum Chordata; class Mammalia; order Diprotodontia; family Vombatidae; genus Vombatus; species Vombatus ursinus. Next base: position 62,898,665 of record NW_020954596.1, read on the forward strand.
CATATAGGTAAGACAATTTTCATCCCACAGAAAATGCAGAATCTGCAAAGGATGCACAAGAGTCCCCAAATAGATAATAAAAATAGAAATAATTGCTCATTAGCTCCTCTCAGAAGGGATAGAACTTGGCGTTGACATCCAAGTAAACCTTTGACTTGTAATATTACCCCGTTGTTTTGACTCCACTAGAAAGTAAAAATGTTTCGTAAAAAAACTCACTTCCCATCAGACCTGCATTGTCACATGTCATGTGCTTTTGCAGGAAATTTGTCAATGTATTAGCCATTATCTGCTCCTGGGAGTAAGGGATTGAAAGTCTTCCCCCTTTACCCCTTAGTATAGTATTCTGTGGTACTCCGGGAACACGGCACAAACAAAAAAGGGTAAACATGGGACTGAAAAGACTGACAGGAGTCTGTCACTGTCCTATATAGCTACCTCCATAGAATTGTTCCTCTACAGGAGTCTGTCCTGAGTCCTAGGCACCTCTACTAACTGAATGACATTGTTAGGAGTTGTCTATGCCTTTTAAACCCGTTACCTATAGGCATATAGCAGGAAAGGTGCTTTATTGACCCTAGCCGATGGCTCATGCCCCATAAGCTCATAAAATTGATAACTGATATTGGATCTCATCAAATTGCTCAGAGACTCCCTTGATTAAACCCTTATAGTAATGTGGATCATAGAATTTCATAGGATCAAAGGTTGAAAAATCTAGTGTAACCTCATCATTTTGCAGATGAGGAAGCTGAAGACCAGAGAGGTTGAGTGACTAAAGGTCATGCAAAGAAAATGTCAGCATCAGGATCAGGATTTGAACTTGGGTGACCTGACTATAGTTCCAGTGTTCATTCCCTTGAGTTATTTCCTCAATGCCTCCTTGACTGAGGCAGATGTTCTTTGGGTTCAAACGTGATGGCTGACATAGTGTTTGAGGAGGGACACTAAAGCTCCCAAGTGAGAGGTGGAAGGTTTTAAAAAGCCTTGTGTACCCCACCACCAGTCTATCAAGTCACAAACTCATTACAACCCATCAAACTTCCCCAAGTGGGATACAAACCCACAGTAGGGAAATCTATCAGATTGATCTTCATCATGCTGAGTGGCATGGGGAAGTTGGGTTCCTCTAATCCAATTCAATTAAAAAAGCATGGACAGAAGACATATGTAGACGGCCTTTATCAAGGAGGCCTTATGTGTGGGTACATACACTTGTAAAAATTTTTGTAGAGCTGGGAAAGTAGCTATATGGTCAGTAGTTATTAATATTTTTTGTTCACTTTTTTTGGTCAAGAATAAAGTCTAGATTTACTCTAATTCTTTGGAATTTTCCCTTCTTTTGTGAATAAAAATGCTCCTACTAGATGAAGCCAACTTGCTCCCTATTGCTGCTCTGATCATATACAAATGCTTCTATTTAGCCTTTAAAGTCTTTCATAAGTAGTTTCCAACTTATCTTTCCATCCTTACTCTACATTACTCACCCTCCTTCACTGGACAATCCATCCAAACTGGCCTTCTTTCTATTTCTCATGCATAATAATCCATTTCCTGTCTCCATGCCTTTGCATGGATTGTCCCCCTCCCTGCCCCATGCCTGGAATATGCTAATTCTTTACCTCTACCTCCTAGAATCTCTGGTTTCCTTCAAAGCTAAGTTCAAGTACTACCTCTTACAGATAGTCTATTTTGATTCTACTCTCTTCCCAATTGCTAGTAGTATCCTCATCATCCAAAAATATATCTTGTATATCTTTTCTTCTGCATTCATGTTGTTTCCCTTAAAAAGGAAGCAAACTCCTTGAAATCAGAGACTATTTCATTTTGTCTTTGTATCCTCAGCATCTACTATTTTACCTGGCACATAGTAGGCTCTTAATAAATGCTTATGTAATGATTAAATGAGATATATTACTTAACATGTTGGCTTCTGGGACAAAGTCCTGGCTCTGCTTTAATATTTATGATTCTTCAGAGGGAACACAGTGACCAAAATCACGAAAGTCAGAGAATGCTAAGATTGTACAGGGGCAGTGAAGGGTTTCCAGGAGTCATGACATAAATAGAACAGTGATAATTGGTTACTAATTTAATACATTAACAAGAGACAAATTTAGGAGACTAGCATGGTGTGATGTGAAGTATGATATAATAGAATAAAGATTGGACTTGACCTGGGTTCCAATCCCAGATCTCTTTTGGGATAGGCTCTGAATCTTATGCTAGACATATTGTTGAGTGGGCATAATGTGATATGCAGCTGGATCAAGAAGAGTACTATTTTCATATCACATAAAAGTTATTGCAGGAGAATTGTGTGTGTTTACATCTATTTCGGGGGCTCCTGAAAAACTCAACAAGGAGGATTTGGAATGTGGGTGTCCTGAAAGTTTTAGTGAAGTTTTGATTTATTAACTTATTGTGAAAGAGTAGTAATTATTTTAGCACTTCCAAATGCCTGGCAACAAGAGGTGAATCCAGGGTAGTTACAGGTAGTGAAGGTGTAATTACACATGATGAGATTATACAACCAGCCATGAGCCACTTTTTCCTATACTGGAAGCCTTGCTTTTTTTTTTTAATTGTTTCCTCCTAATGAACATAGTAAAATTCTATTTTAATTGAACCATAAATAGAATCACCAGAAAAGAGAGTTTATGTTCTGGCTAAAATTTTTTATGATGTCCCTCCAATTTAGACATTCCAATAGAAGTTCCTGCCTCTGTCAATGCTTCATGTATTTGATTTTCATTATCCAATTCTACTAAGTTCACACTGGATCAGATTCTACTCCTCCCAGGAGAGTAGGATCTGTATTATAAACACTTAGGAAATCATAGCTGAGAGCTTAGAGAGATATTGGTGTTTCAGAGAAAAGGAAAAATTGGAAACTCATAGCAAAGTCTGAATTTTGTTCTAAAGGTACATTTTATAACTTTATTTTGATGCTTTGATTACATTAAAACAGAGTCTGAATGACCACTTGTTAGAGGTGTTGTTAGGTGAATTTGTATTTAAGTAGAATTTGGAAGAGATTACTTTCGAAATTTTTGTTATAAAATGTGGGGATTCTACTATTCTATGATGCATCAATTAAACACATTTTTAGACATACATTGTGGCATTCTATACTCACATACAAATCCATTCCTAGTACTTGCTAAGGTTAGGCAAACTTTTTCTTTAAAGTACTAGAACAGTTGTTTGAAATGACTTCAATTCAGTGAAACTGTCAGATGGATTGATTTTTTTTTTTTCGCTCAATTGCCCAATAGCTGGATGGAACTGATCAGATGTGAGTATCGTGTGGACACAGCCATAAAGAAGCCTAAAGATAGTCTTCTTGGCTATCAAGAGCTTAAGATTGTTGAAGAATTTAGTAGCTTTTGCTTTTTTTGTTCAAGGAATTCTTTATTCTTGCAGCTGCAAAGGAAGAACCATATCATAGAAATACTAACAGGTGACAAAATAAGTGCTGTCTGAATTGAGAAAGGGCTTCTTACTTTATAGTCTTTCAGATGGCTTTGAGAAGACAAAGAGATAAATGGGAGTAGCATGATGGGGACATTTTTCAAATACATTTACAGGATATCATACCAACAAATCAAGCAAGTATGTTTCCTTTGTTCTGCTTAGAGACACCAAAGTTTCCCACTGGAAAGACAATTTTCCATAGTCCCTCAAGAGAACAATGTCTAATCTATCCATAGTTCTTTGCATTAATTATAAGTTCTAGGAGCAGAACAAAATGAGATCTAGAATCCTGATTCCATGAGGTAAAAATATTTGGGTAAATGAACAATAAATTGCAAAGTACAATATAAATGTCAGCTATTACTACTACCACTACTACTGTTTTTGGGTAGTCATTTAAAAGGTCTGTACACCTTAGAAGGGTCAGTTTAATAGAGATTTTAATTTTGGGGAGAATGAAGGGGAAAAGAAATTTCTCTTAAGTTCAGGCACAATGGAACATTTCTGAGAAATACATATAGGAAGATATTAGATTATGGCCAGTGCATGGAGGAAAAAGGTTTTCTTAGACTGTACCAACTTAGTCTACTACAAATCCATGTTATTGAATTTCAACTAGTCCTTTGTTAGTCCATGACAATACTTTTATTCTTCTCTAACTTTCCATGATGCTTACCTTCAAACTTTCTCCTCTCTCCTCAAATATCTATTGCCACTTCTGCCCTTTACTTTCTCAGCAGATGACTGTCCCTCATACTCAAAGGATAATCATTTGCCTATTCTCACCAATTCCACCTCCACAATGATCAATTAGTGCCTACTATGTTCAAGGCACTGGGTTGAGCACTGGGGAGATAATGGCAAAATGAGAAGTAATCTTTGCCCTCAATATGTTTTATTCTAGGGAGAGGATGCATCAATTAAACTGATAACTATGTACACAACATTTTAGGAGGGGCAGAACTTTAATAACTAAGGTGAGGAGATGTAGAGCAGGAAAACTTTTCTGTAGGTGATGACACCTTAGTTGGACCTTGAAGGAAGAGAAAGCTAAGGAGCCAGAGAAGTAGGTGGAGTGCCTTTGAGGCATGAGGGACAGCGTGTGAAAGGGCACAGAGCAAAGAGAAGAAATACTGAATTCATCGGTTAATTACTTTTAGAGAAAGTGCCTGTTAGGCTTGTTCAAAGAGTCCATGAATGGGAGTCATGTGAAATAAGTCTGTAAAAGGAGGCTGGAGCTAGACTGTTTAAAGACCTCGTATATCAAGCTTTGAAAGATTTTAATTTTATCCTAGAAGCAATAGGGAGCCACTGAAGATTCTTCAGCAAGGGACTGACATGGACAAGCCTATTCTGCAGAAAGACTATATTGGAAGGTGGGTGGAAGGGGAGAGGCTGGGACACTAATGAGGAGGCTGTTGTACCACTCTACCTCAGGTGATGAGGTCCCAGGTAGAAAAGAGAATGAAGGGAAGAAAAATGTAAGAAAGCAATATTGTAGAAGTGGAATTGAGGAGACTTACTTGAAAAGAGATTAGATAGGGGGAATGAAGAAAAAGGGAAAAGATTCTGAGAGGTCAAGACTGGGTGACTTGGCAGGTGGTGGTACAGTTGACTTTCAGAAATAAATGAAGTGAGAGGTGAGGGTGGTGTGTTTTTGAGAAAGGTAATGAGTTCAATTTTGACTTAGCTGATTTTGAAAGGTTAGTGAGGCGATAGACTCTGGAAGAATGAGAAAATATCACAAGGTACTTCTACCCCTCCCTGCCAAAAAGATTTCAGCTACGACTATCACATACATGTGTCTTTCCTTATTTTGTCTCATTATGTAAAAATATTTATGAGAATGGCTTACACATACAGTGGAAAACATGATGAGGGAACAGGTGGGATTTTGTGGATGATTTTCTACAGCAGACCACATCATTACTATCACACTAATGACTAAGAATTATGAAGAGTATAAAATACCTCTATGTCTATTAATTGATTTAATTCAGTGAGGTATAATGTAGCCTTTGAAGGCCCTCTTCAAACAAGGGTTTTCCCAAGCACACATTAAAGTTGTATAAGTAGCAGGGTCACACAGCTTTGGAAGCACCAAAGGCAACACTTGAACTTAACTCTCTACTAAGTCAGTGAATACTTTTTATTATGCCATCTCACCATAATGAGTGAGTACCTACTACATTCAAGGTATTAGATACCGTGTGGGTTACCAAGAAGAATAAGTTATGGAATCATTGCCCTGAAGGAGATTATAATCTAGTAGGGAGAGAAAAGTACACCTATGAGGGAGTATGTGAAAAATGCCATATGAGTGATACAATCTAGATCATAGGATAATAGGATGTTAGAGTTGAAGGGGGCTTAGAGATCATCTAGGACTTCTCCAACATTTTACAGAAAAATTAAGACCTAAAGCATTATAGGCATAAAGAATACATGGAGTGAGGGCAGCTAGGTGGTTCAGTGGATAGAGCACCAGCTCTGGAATCAGAAGGACCTGAGTTCAAATCTGGCCTCAGACACTTACTAACTGTGTGACCCTGGCCAAGTTACTTAACCTCAATTACCTAAAAAAAAATACATGGAGTGATCACTTCTGCCTGGGGTGACATTTGAACTGGGCTTTGAAGAACAGTTTTGAATTAGGCAAATGAAGATGAAAGTTATTTCTGGAAGAGGAAATTGATTCTGTATTCCCTTCAGTCCTCCAACTGGTTAAATATAAATGACGTATACAAGTTAAACTTTAAATGTCATTGTTCCTAAAAAAATGCAGAGTACACATCATGTTCTCAAGTTCAATGGATATTCTGATACTTCAGTAAAATTACAGGAAGGTTATATTATTACTGCTAATGATTAAATTCTTGGTTCCTTAAAAATTAATGCTTATATATATAATATATATATAATATATATATATAATATATATATATAGGTAAAGATACTCACACACTTATTTCCATCTCAATAAGCACAAACCCATAGGTATTAAAAGGAAATGGACTGGATAAAAATGAATGATTTTGTGGGCTAGTAAATGGCTAATATAGACTGAAAAAATATACTGCATATGTATCTGATGTCTGCTTCCCTCAGTGTGTCATTTTTTCCTGAAAGCTGAGGATTTCTCACTCTTTAAGAAACTAAAATAGTTGGTCTTTTAAATCTCAAGACCTAATTAAAGTAAAAAAAAAAAAAACGTTGATAATGAACTGTTAAATTAACTGGGAAAATGTAGCCATGACCAGGTGATCATTTTATGAGGTGCTGACAAATCTCTTGAGTGAGTTAGAAAGGGAGCAATGCCATTGGACAAACTGTGATTAACTATTCCTCCAGTGACCTTTAAAGGACATTAGAACAAGTTAAGAGTCAGAGTTCAAAATAGACCAGGCAGGAGCTAGATTCAAGGAGGAACCCTGCTCCTGATGAGGCACATGGAAAGTTTGTGAATGAAGAAGAAAGGAGGCCATGAAAAGCTCAATGTAGTTAGGTAACTGGAAACTTGAAAAGAGGCAGATCACACAAGGACTGGGGACAGGACTCTGGGTGTGAGGTTTGTGTGGGCTAATTGGGCATGAGGAAAGTTGGAACAGATGCTGTGTTGCTGAAACTGTCATACTCCTCTTCCTCACCTCCCACTACCAACTGAAATGTGGTAATTCTTTATTGTCTTTCTCCTCTTGGGCTCTCTTGTACTTGTTGGGGATACAGGTGGAAGGAGGTGAATGAAGGGGGAACATCCACAGAAAACAGAGAGAGAATTAATACTAATGTGTTTTGACAGTCCTGTCTCTGGCTCAAGGTTCAGACCTTAAAAAAACAGATAATTACAAATCCTTTTATTATATTTTCCCAAAGCAGAGGAGATTTTTTTTAAATAGGAAAATTATTTAGGTAATTAGTGAGTAATATGATGAGGGGGCAAATATATGTGATTGAACAGTCTTGCTCACCATGCAGCCCCCTTGACTGCTATACAACTGTTTAAATGTTGTAACCCCTCAGAATCTGATAATTTTAAGATTACTTGAACCCATGTTTTACTTTAATTTAAAATATATTTCAGACCTATAACTTTCGTTTGTAATTCTTAGGTAAAATAATCAACAGCTATTTGGATTCAGTAAAAAGGCCTATGGGGTCTTAATTCTATAACATTTACAGGGAGAAAACGTCCTTGAAAGAAAATAAAGCTTAAAAAAATGGATCCATCTCATCCTTCTTACATTTCTTGTGTGATTAAATGTTCTTACCGCTCTACCAGTCTTCTTTCTGAGCTGCTCAATTATTGTGTCATCTTTGATTATTAAGCTGCCAACATGTCCACATTTTCTAATTTAGAGAATTAGTACCAATTTCTCATGATGCCCATCTACAATGATTCACTTTCTTGATATCCATGTTGGGGAGTACAGGTTTGAGTTACAGTTCCTGACATTTTTAATTTTGTCAGTTAAAAACCTGTTCTCTTGAGGAAGCAGGATAGTCTGGCAGACAAAGCACAGAATTAAAAAGTAGGCCACATCCTGAGTTTGATTAGTTATGTAAACTTGGGCAGGTAATTTGACTAAGTGTCCTTCTGCCTCACTTCCCTCATCAGTAAAATTGGATGGTAGCCAAATACTGAGCAAAGGCAGTTGTTATTTTAAATTATTCTTTATTTTTCTTTAAAAAAAAGCTTTATCGATCCTTTCAGAAGTGATCTTATACCAGATATTTCCTTATATACCATTCTTTCCCACCCCAAACCTTCCCTTTTAGCAAAACAAAAACTAACAAAAAAAGCAAAAAAAAACCAAAAAACAACCAAACAAACCCAAAACAAAACAAAACAAAAAACCAGGGGCAACTAGGTTGCACAGTGGATAGAGCACTGGCCTTGAAGTCAGGAGGATCTGAGTTCAAATCCAGCCTCATACCAAACACTTGACACTTACTAGCTGTGTGACCCTTGGCAAGTCACTTAACCCCGATTGCCAAAAAAGAAAAAAGAGAAAAGAAAAAGAAAAACAAGCAAACCCAAAAAACAATCAAATCCATAAAACCACTGATTCTGAAAGAATACACAATATTCCTTCCCTGAGATTGCTACAATTAATTTGAGCTTGACTATCTTTTTAAAAAAATTTTTTTATTTCAGACTTAAATACTAAAATTTAAATACACAATAACAAAAGAACATGTTATAAACTTAAATATTAAAACTTAAAATCAGAAAAGAAAAAAAAACAAGGCATGTACACAGCAGAATGTGAGAGGATTCAAAATATATAGCAATAAATTTCCATTTTAAGAAAGCCTATGTAATAAAGAGTTTAACTATCTTTTAGTGTTCTTTATATTATTGTAGCCATTGTGTATATTTCTCTCCTGGTTCTACTTACTTCACTCTGAATCAGTTCATACAATTCTTTCCATGTTTCTCTGAATTCCACATATTCACTATTTCTTACAGTGCAGGGGCATTCAATTTTATTCACATACCCCAATTTGTTCAGAAATTCTCTAATACTTTCTTTCTAGTATTTTTGTTCCTATAAAAAGTGACACTGGATATTTTAGTTTATATTGGAACTTTCTTTCCATCTTTGACCTCTTTGAAGTATGTGTCCATTGGTGAGATCACTGGATTAAAGGATATAAACAATTTAGTATCCTTTTTCTCAGATGAATCCAGGGAGTTTTTCAGAGTGGTTGAAAAAATGCAAAACTGTAACAACAGTGTATGAGCATACTTGCTTTCTCACAGCTATTGTAACATTTATTATTTTCATATTTTATCATCTTTGCCAATTTTATGGGTGTGAGATAAAACTTCAAAGTTTAATTTGCATTTTCCTATTATTAATGAGTTAGAGCATTCTTTCATATGATTGTGAATAGATTGCAATTCTTCTTTTGAAAACTGTTCTTGTACTTGTCTATTGTGGGATAGTTCTTGGGACTTACATATTTATGTCCACTTACATCAGCACATTTAAGCATACTTCACTGGATAGTTTTAAGTTTATTGAACACTGAGCTATTGTATTTGAATGCTTCTGGGTCTTCCCTATATAGTAAATTTCATTTATTTTCTTTCTTTCTTTCTTTCTTTCTTTCTTTCTTTCTTTCTTTCTTTCTTTCTTTCTTTCTTTCTTTCTTTCTTTCTTTCTTTCTT
>NW_020954596.1:62908326-62967858 GCF_900497805.2 Vombatus ursinus
CTTTCTTTCTTTCTTTCTTTCTTTCTTTCTTTCTTTCTTTCTTTCTTCCTTCCTTCCTTCCTTCCTTCCTTTCTTTATTTCTTTCTTTTTAAAAGAGCACTAAATAACTATAACAATTGCTGTTTTAAACTGTAGTGTATAGCATGAAATCTGGTAAAAGCATTCCCCCTTCATTCCTGCTTTTTTCAAAGTATTTCCCTTCAGTTCTCAACCTTTTGTTCCTCCAATTAATTTATTATTATTTTATCTGGTTCCATGAAATAGCTTCTTGCTACTTTGATTTGTATGACACTAAGTCTGTACATTTTTGCAGGTAATTTTTATGATATTATTATGATTCAGTCATGTCCAATGAATATCTTCCTAAATATTTGTTTTTCTTTATTTCTCTTTTAGAATTCTCATTAATGCATTTTGGTAGGTTAGCACCCAAATATTTTATATATTTTACAACTATTTTGGATATAATTTATTCATTTGTTTCCTCCTTATTTTGTTAATATTAAATAGAAATTATGGCATTTTTAGTTGATTTATTTTGTATATTGTCATTTTATTGAAGTTATTGCTTTGGTTAATTTCTTTACTGATTGTCTGAGTTTTTCTGAGTAAACTGCTATGTTATGTGAAAATAGGTACAATTTTGTTTCTGTTGATGTATTCTGTCCTTTAATTTTTCCTTTAATCTTATTCCTATAGTTAGAATTTATAGAATTATGAAAATGATAGTGGAGGAGGGGACATATTTGCTTTACCCCTAAACTTATTAAGAAAGTTGCTAGTTTTTTGCTATAGTACTGCCCAAAGATATAGAAACATTGCCTGGATCAAATTAAGAGTATAGATATACCACATGTAAATTAATTTTCTACCACAACTGTTTATAGCCAAGGTCCAGTATAATAGATAATACTGTTATTATATGTGCATTAATCAGCACTAATGAGAGTACCTTTTGTGAAAATGAAAATACATATCTTTCAGACAATCATTTCTTTATTATATTTCTCTAGTTTTAGAATATCTTTAGCAAAACTTGGCTTTGATGAAGTTGAATAGAACTTCAAATGAAGAAAACTTTGGCACACTTTGTAGTGGTTCCTTTTATTTTAATACTGTATCCCATCACAATACAAAGAAACTTTCTAATGAGATTCAGGCTCTAGAGACTTAGAAATCTGGTTGAACTCATATTGCTCCAGTTTGTCTCCTTTAAAACATTGTTTATCTTTCTATATAGGCATGTGCAATGAAGAGCAAAATGTCATTATCCTAAATCTTTTAAATAACGCGGATATTTGCAATATAGAAGCAAATGCAGAAGACTCAAAGTGGTAGCCTTTCTAGCTTGAATAGGGTAGCTTTGGACATTCATATAAAAGGACATACTGATTGGAAAGATTATGAAACACATTATTCCAGAAGTTGTTATGGCTTAAAATATGTTGCTAGCTCCATTTTACATTGCAGTTTACATACCCTGTGCAGCAGACATTGTAATTATTTTTATTACCGATTTGCAGATGAGGAAAATGAGGCTGGGACATTAAGTGATTTGCCCAAGTTTATAGCTGTGTAGTGGTAGAGATTGGATGTGAATCTAATTCTTTCATTTCCAAGTCCATTATATGGTATGCCACATTGTTAATGTTAATCATAAATGGTTAAAAAGGGTAAATTCATAGATATAACAGATCACTAAAGGGATAAAGTGATGTTTTTACAATATGGACAATGTGACTATATTTAATAGATAAAAAATTGGGATATCTGGTTTGACAATGGATATTCCTTTTTCAAAGGTGAATAATTGCTTTTGAGTGCTTCTGAGTTGCTGATGAGAGGGTCAACTGGCCTATTATGTAGTCCATGTGTGGTTTGGGCCTGAACTACAGAGAAGGGATGATTCAACAGAATAAAAATAATCCAATTAATATATTTGTGTAGTAAGTATGACTGAAATGGGAAAAGGCTACATTTACCAGTACCACTAGCTCATAGTTCGGTCTGATTCAAACACTACTGTCTTTTCTATGTAATCAGGATCCCAGTGGAGCACCCCCATGCTATTACTACTCCATCCTTCCAGTACTTCCGTCTAGTCAATCAACAATTCTGCCATGTGCTTATGACTTTATGGGAAATTAAACCCTTCTCTTACAGTGAGAATTGATGCTCTGGGTCCAGGATTCTCAGGAAAGGGAGTTAAAAAAATTCTTAAGCCTGTTATACTTGTATGACTGTTGAACCCTCGTGAGTAGACAATTTCTCAATCCCCAAAGAGATAGTGAACAAAAAAGAAAAAGATAACTTCTCATTCATGCACATTTAATTATATTTTAACTGTTTTATAGTGTTTTGTACATAATTTTTTCAATAAAGTGTTTTTATATCTATATGTTTTACATAGTGCCAAGCCTATTATTGGTGTCCAATGTACAATTACCAATGCTAATAACGATGAAACAGGCCAACCGATTTTCATTTCCTTTCCAGTGACTCACTTCTTTTTAGCTTAACTCAAATCTTACAAAGCTTAGTTGTGTGGAAAGGCTCAGGTTCTTATGGGGGTTAAGGAAGAAATGGTTATAATTTTTGTTTAGTATTTTACATATAAACTGTACCTCATTATCTATGATCTATTTTATGTTCATGTTGCTTGTCTTAGCAGCCCTGCCTTTATTCTGTTATTCTTGCTGTCTCCACCTTCAACTTTATGACTCCACTACCCAAGTGCACTGCTGCCTACGGTCTGTCCCCCTCCCTGCTGCGGATGTGCGTGAAGTGACTGGACTGTTGTCAGGCTGGCATTTCTAATCAATTCCACATCCGTATGTAGTGGTGAGAACGGCAGACATGGGAGCAGCAGCGGCTCTGGGTAATGCTTTCATATCACATCATTACCTCATCACCAGACTCTCATTAGATGCTTCTGAGAGAAATTACCACCCATGCTTCTGCAGGCACAATAGCATTAATGAAGTTAGGGAATTACTCCCACAGATGTTTGACACTCAATCAATCCTACTTAATTTAATTACACTCCTGAATGAAAGACAAAAGAGATGCTCTTATGGTCCACCCCAGCTTTTTATTTTCCTCTAAGCCTTTTTCCTTCTGACTTACTTAATACTTGCTGAAAAATGTCAGTGTAATTAACTTTGGTTATAATTATTTAAAAGTGGACTTTATTATAATACCTTGCACCATTATCCTGCCTTCTTCCAACCCTGTTGCCAGAATCTAAGTACTGGAGAGCATTATAATAGAGAGAATGGGAAGAAAGCAGTGTACTCTTATGACCTTGCCAATTCATCAACTTGTTATACCTCTGTAATTAAGGGGGCTTATGACACAGGCACTTACAACTTTATGTCTCTGGATTTTGTTGCTTGGGATATTTCAGAAGCCTGCTCTTCAATTTAGTCAATGAGCACAGATTCCAGCCAGACTTGGGAATTAGAGGATTAGTTACAGTGGTATAGCAACCCTTCATATACTTAGGAATAGTCTATCTCCGCTGTATTTTAAAAAAGTCCACTCTTGGCATAATGAAAAGAGGTCTGAACTAGAAATCAGGAGACTAATTTTCTTGACCCAGTCCATCTAACTAGTAGTATTACTTTGGATAAGTCTCTTAGCCTTTTTTTCATCTAAGGTTCCTCCTCTATAAAATGAAACAGCTGGGATTAAGTGGACTCAGAAATGCCATCTTCTATAAGAAGCAGGGGTGTGCTGGAGCTAGCCAATTGTTAAATTTTCAATGTGAGTAGTATACCTTGGAAATCAGAAAAGGCTCTAAATCAAGGCTTGATTTATTGTTTAGGCTTGATTGTCTAGACTTAAGAAAGTGATGGAAACAATGTTAATAATACAGATTAAACTTAAAAGCTAACCACATGTACACTTTTTCTGGGAAGCCAGTTATTAAACATTTACCAGAACACCCCTGATAAGAAGCCTTTTTTGGTTACCCTAAATATTAGGGCCTTTCCTTGAAGTCTACTTTGTACTTTCTTTGAATTTATTTTGTAGAGCTGGGCTTGGTGGTACATGCCCATAATCCCCCATATTAGGAGAGGCTGTGGGTGGTAGAATGACTGGGTTCAGGCATTCTGACCCACAGTAGGGCTAAAACTATTGGGTGTCTGACCTAATTCTGGCTTCGGGATGGTGAACCCCCAAGAGCCACAGGACATCAGTTTGCCTAAGGAAGAGTGAACTGTCCCAATTTTAGAAAAATAGGGCAGGTTAAAATTTCCTTGTTGTTTAGTATTGGAATTGGGCCTAAGAATGACTGCTACACTTCCAGCCTGTGTAAGATTTGGGTAAGAAGTCTCAAGAAATAAAGAAAAAAAGAATATATTTTGCATATACCTATATAGAACAGGTCTCCTCCATTTGAATATAAGCCCTTTGAGGGTAAGGACTGTTTCAAGTGTGTCTTTGTATCCTAAACACTTAGAAAAAGTCTTGGAACTTCTCAGGTAAAAAAGATATCATTGTGCAGTTCAAATAAAAGAACCCTTGTCTGATAACTAGGATGCCCTCATCATTCAAAACTGGGATGACCCAGAAAATCATGAAGTAACTGGTTGGATTCTGGTGATTATTATCACATAAAATGTTTTAATTCATTAAGAGGAAAGCATGTCTGGCAAATAAAATTGAAGGTGCTCTTCTACATTCTTTTTAATGCCCCCCCAATGCAGATCATTGGGACTTTTGTTCTAGTGCCCAGTTTTGTCACTAAGTGACGGTCAAATCCTTCAACTTCCCTTGGCCTAAATTTCCTTATCTATAAAATGAGAGACTAAGGCTTGATGATTTCTAAGGTTACCTGTAGCCCTTTCAATCTGTGATTCTCTTATTTAGAAGCTAGCATTCCAGAGAGAAACACAGAAAAAAGATAGTTTTTTTAAATGCTCAGAAATCATAGATGAATACCAAAGGATTTATGACAGAAAAGTTTTGAATTTTGTAAGATTATTCACATAACCAGGTTTTTCTTCAGTATGTCCATGGAACTATGATCTTATCTATGTGGCTATTCCCAGCAGTGGGAAAGATTCCAGCACATCCTTGTTTTATCATACTGTGATTAAATGAGAGATTGTAGTGTTCCATGATTTACATTGCTGTAGCATAACCAGAAGAGTGTCTGTGTTTAAAAAAAAAAAAAAAGGACCTTCATTTCAGGGAGAAGCCTAGGGTCATTAAAACAATTGCTCAATTTTCCAAAGTAAATCTAATTCAGTATTTTCTCCTTTTTCAAATATTTTAAGAACTGATTTTTCAATATTGTTGAAAATTCTGTCCCTTCCAGGATGGACTCTTTATGTTTTCTTGGTCTGGTCCAACTTCTCCTCTTGTCTTTTTCACCTTTAATGACAATTCTACTTCCTCATTTAGCACACTAGCAATTGAAATAGTAAGAATGGTATTTTCACCATTGCTGTTTTGTTATTATTCTGCTGATGTAATGTCAGTTATTGTCCTTGCTTTGAGTTAAGTATGTCTACCGGATGACTTTTAAAGATAAATGGACTGATGGGATTTGGTTTGGCAAGTTATGGTTTTATAGGTACAGACCAAGAGGGTTTCTTAAAATTGGGGTATTTGCTCCTCTAGGGACCAAACTGACAAATGAAAATTGTGAGAGGTGCCTCAAAGAGGGTGCTATAAAGAGATAGAATAGTAAGAAAAGTAGCAATAAAAGTTTTTCCATAAAACTTTGGCAGACTCTGGCAAAGATACACATATGATCAACAGGAAGAATAGGGAGGGTTGAGGCAGATGCATGGAGAGGCATCTTTGTAGAAAGCACATGTAGCCAGAACACACATATGGAAGCGCAGCTCATACTTCCAGTGCTTTAGAAGTGCTGATATCTTTTGGTGATGTCATCATGTTGTTCCTACCTAGTTTGTTTCCCACTGGTCTTTGCTGGGCATCTTGTCTTTGCTAAATGTGTTGCACAGCTCAAAGTACAGTCTCTAAGGTATTCCACCTTTCTGGGAGTGGAGTCTCTTTTAGATATTGTTTGGAACATTTTTTTTCTGGGCATGTGGTTAGGGAGCTTCTCTCTGCTTCTAGATTTTAGTTTCAGTTGGATTCCTTGGTAATAGTTTTCTTGTTTATTTTTTAATAGGAAGAATGGTCTGTGTTATGCTCTTTTCATTTAAAGCCCTAAGGCTTTCCACTTCCCTTTCTGAAAAGTGGTGCCCTTTCACACTCAGCTACCTAACCGCTTTAGGGGTAAAAACAAGAGAAAGCAAATATACAAACAAACAAAAAAACCTTGCTTGGCTTTTTTCCCCTTCAGGGAGGAAAGTTTTGGATAAAACAGGCTATTTATCTCTAAGGGCCAAAATCTTTAGGACACTGATCTGAATTACTCCTGTCTACATCACTAGTGTCCTCAGTCTTAATTTATTCTTTAACTGTCCATCCTGGGCATTAGGGCTTGAGTTACTCTATCAAAGACCTTATTCTGTCTTAGGCTGTAAGACTTGAATGTATATAAAGCACTTGGCAAACTTTTATGTAATCCATCAATTTACATACACACATATGTTAATACACATCAATTATATGTATATACATGTGTATATATTCACATGCAAATATTTATGTATGTGTGTACATAGATACACATATACACACTTGTCTACTAAGGACTCTACCCCTTC
Organism: Vombatus ursinus; assembly: GCF_900497805.2. Classification (NCBI taxonomy): domain Eukaryota; kingdom Metazoa; phylum Chordata; class Mammalia; order Diprotodontia; family Vombatidae; genus Vombatus; species Vombatus ursinus. The sequence continues at coordinate 62,915,019 of NW_020954596.1, forward strand.
TTTGACCCATATCTAAGAGGTTTGCCTCATGCTTTACAGAGAAAATAGAGCCTATTCATTGTGAGCTCTATTTCCCTACCCTCCCTATCTCTCACAACTGTCCCCTTCCTTTTCATCTTCTGCACCTTTACTACAAACTGAGAATGAGCTAGCCCGTGTCCTTATGTATGTACCATTACTCTGTGTCTGTATCTCTGTCTGTCTCTCTGTCTCTCCCTGTCTGTCTCTATATAAACACCCACGTACATATTATATATATAATATACATATATATGTATATACATATATGTATATGTAATAGTTGTCTCTATAGCTTGGATACCAAATCAATATCTGAGAAATGTATACAAATATTTTTTTCTCATTCAGTTGATTCTCTTCTTATATTGGATACATTAATTTTGTTTGTGCAGAAGTTTTTAATTTCATGTATTAAAATTATTATTTTTTTTTTTAGGCAATTGGTGTTAAGTGACTTTCCCAGGGTCACACAGCCAGTAAGTGTCAAGTGTTTGGTATGAGGCCGGATTTGAACTAAGTTCCTCCTGACTTCAGGGCCAGTGCTCTATCCACTGCGCCACCTAGCTGCCCCCTTCAAAATTATTTATATTATCTTTGTAATTGCCTCTAGATCTTATTTGGTTAAGAATACATGTCACAACCATAGCTATGAAAGGCATATGATCTACTCTTTTAATTGTTTTATGACATGATCTTTGATATTCAGTCATGAACCGATGAACTTTTATTTGCCAAATCTGATGCCCTCTGCTTGACTTTCATTTTTCTTGATCTCTGCAGTATTTGACAGCATTAACCACCTTTGTTCTTTCCTCTCTGAGTTTTTGGACTGTTCTCTTTGTTCCCCTTTTACTGTTGGACAGCTCCTCAGTCTCCTTTGCTGAATTTCCATGCCCTTTAAAGATGGGTATACCCAAAGGCTCTATCATGAACCCTCTTTTCTTTTCTCTTTTGGTGACACCATCAGCTCACATGGGTTTATACTTTATCTTTGTACTCATGACTCTTAGATCTATACATCCAGCTTGATTTGTAGTATAAACTGCAGTTTTATATCACCATCTATTAAACATTTCCAACAAGACGCCTCGTTCAACCTCATTTGCAAACCAGAACTCATTATCTTTGTTCCAAAACCCATTTCTCCTCCAAACTTCCTTATTCTGTTGAAAGGCATCACCATTCCTCAAATCATGTAAGCTTACAACTTTGAAACAAACTTTGACAGTCACCCTCCTTCACTCCACATATACAACTGGTTGTCAAATCTTGTCAATTACATTTCCACATCATTTCTTGAATCTATCCCCCCTTTTCACCACTCACATAACTGCTATTCCAGTTCAGAACATCATCATCTCTCTCCTAGATATTTGTGATAACCTTTTAATCATTCAATCCACCTCAAGCCTCTCTCCTTTCCGATCCATCTTACTTAGTATCTTGAAGAATGGTTAAGGTTTTAAACAAAGAAGTGGTAAAGAAAATATGGTATAGGGTAACCATGTTGGAACTAGAGTCCAAGAACTCTGGGTAAAAATTACAGCTCAACTGTTAACCACCTTTATGATCTTGGGCAACTAAGTTTCTCACTTCGGGTTTTAGTTTCTTCCTCTGCAAAATTAGGGAATTGGACTACACATCAGAGGTGGCAAACTCCCAGTGGTTCAAACTTCCCAGTGCTATGGACCCAGATTTAAATGTAATTGGGAAATGTTAAACAAAATAAAGAAAAATACAATACTACATAGAAAATGTGAATTTGTAGTTTTCTAAGTCAATATGTGGATCCATTTTGATTTCAGTTTGACACCAGTAACAGGATCTCCTGTAGCTCTAAAACCTGTGATCAGCTGTTTTAGATTTGTTTTTAAAGTGTTAACTACATTCCTGTAGGCAATAATAAGGACTGGACAACTCTTTAAAGCCCCAACACTTTTCTCCAAGTTCTTTCATCCACTGTTGTTTCTCCATTGAGCTGAGTTCCATTGGTATTCACTTTTTAAAAAATATAGCACTGGAATTCCAAAGTTCAAATAGCAATAGAGTTTCTTTTGATATTTACAGTGAAGTTCTTATTATCAGATTCAAATGTGTGACTATTTTAAAAGGAAACCTTACTTTTCTCATCTCCTTAGGAGCAGAGCTCTATGGCTTCTGACTTTTGTAGTTCATTTTTTAAGGCTTAGACAGTTAAAAGAGAGAATCAGTTAAGAAAAGTGTCTGGGTTTATAGATTGGGATTTCTATTTAAATCCGTATCCCATTCACCTTCTAACTTTCAAAGTTCTGGTCTCATGCAGCCTGCAGTCAAACTACTTCCTAATTCAGCATCCAAATTTCTACTGTACATTCACTAATTGGAACTCTCTGTTGCTTTCCTCTGCGGTCTGTTCTTTTCCATTTCTTTCTCTGTTAGCTGCACTCTGACATCTAACCATACCAGGAAGTGGGCAAAGCTAGTACTGTTGTCTGGGCAGTATGTAGGTTCAGAATAGCATGATAGGCATATGACGTACTTATGCCATAGAAGAAGCAAAGAGTGGGTTCAGTAGCTATGTAAGTTGTCTCTCTCAACCCCTTCTCTCAGAGCCCTTACTATGAAATGAGAGGTGGCCAAATTAGGAGGCCCAGTCAACAGGTAAATGTGTAATTGTTCACAGAGTTGGTTTACCAATATATGTGCCTATTTTTCTTGACCTCACTGAAAAAATTCAGGCCTTAAGAATCTAGATTTTAATGGAAATTGTACATAGTCCCACATAAAATGTCAACTCAGAAAGAAGCTAGCTAAATATCTAGATTGGAAACAATGTTGCAATAAAGCAATTTTATAATTTTCTGTTCCATTTTGTTATCCTAGCTACATGAGAAGGTACATTCACTTGGAAATCTTCATGTATTTAACAAATATAATAGCTGGGCATTTTTGGTTCTTAAATGTTCAGTTATTATTAAATTTCTTACTGTCATTTTTTTCTAGTTTCCCTTAAGAAGTGGGCAATTCAAAATGAGAAAATGTTCTATCAATTAAAAAGTATGTTAAATGTGGTGAGACATTCCCTTGATATAAAAGAAAAGCTCTATCACTTCTGGAAATTAAGGAGTGTTACACACCAATATCAAAAGAGAGATATTTCCTTCTGTTTATAAATCAAAGGTTGGCATGCTTTCAGCTACTGTACTGAACATTAGTAAATGGAGATTCCATCTGACACCTAACTTATGTATACAAGTAGTGTTCCTACAGAATAGCCCAAACCTTTCTGTCCCTCTCATGAAGGGAAAAAGTGATCTGTTATATCTATGGGACCCAGGGGAGTTTGCAAAGTATGAGAGTGGAATGCAAAAATACAGAATTGCAAAAGAGAGACTGTAGACTCAGAGAAAAGTTCTGAGTGGGTGTTGGCAGCTGGAGAGAGAGGAGAATTGGGATTTAGCAGTTTCAAATAAAGCCAGTAACCAAGTCAGAATGGTTGGGTAAAAACACAGAGTTTATGCCAACCTGTCAAATAGGATTGAGATATAAATGAAGACAAGAAAATATAAGAATTTAAATCCCGAATTTGAATATCCCATTTGTGTAAATGTATTATTTGTTATTGCCCCCATCCTTCTGGAATGGAAGAAACAAGCATTTATTAAGCTCCTACTATGTGCCAGGAGCTATGCTAAGTGCTTTACAAATATTATCTCACTTGATCCGTAATGGAAGGTTTCCCCAAGAAGGTTTCCATGTCTACACCTCTAGGAATCAACCATGTTGTTTGGAGCCAACAGTACTACTACCTGGTGCTCAGAACAGGAAGCTCTAGGACCCTGCCTAGTCTTTTCCTTCTCTTCAGAGAGACTATGTACACATGCTATACTTCTTTCTTTTCCTTTGTCACTTTTGGTAGCTCAGTTAATTCCAGCTTAGGCGGCTTCTTTCTCTTATATATCCTTTTTATCTTCCTTCTTTGTTTTCAGCCACCTCAGAAGAATGTCTCCCCTTCTTTCTCCCTTTATTCCATTCATGAGGCAAAACACAACCCTAATTGAGGTTGATATAATAGCAATACTGCTGTTACTAATATATCCAAAAAAAGGAAATCCCTACATCCTGAAGTGAAATTTAATAAAATAAAGGAACTGGGTAAATCGGTGGCAGTTTGTGTAACAATCAATCCATGGCTCAGCAGGGGAGGCTCAGCTAGAAGGCAGGGTAGTGTAGTGGCTACTGCTCAAGATGATGTGGGTCCATCAGCGTCAGTCAGGGTCAGTGGTATGCATACAAAGCTATTATCACAAAAAAGCCTAAGGAATCGGGTTGAGTGGAATAAAGAACTTCCTGAAACTACCATCATTTTTCTCTTTCTAATATACACAGCAACCAAGTTGATTTTCCCAAATCAGAGGTCTGATCATGTCAGCTACTCCCCACTCTGAACAAATTCCACTAGCTCCTTATTGTTCATAGGATCCAACATAAACTTTTTTGACATTGAAAGCTCTTCATTACCTGGCCCTGTCTACCTTTCTGGGCAGCTAGGTGGCACAGTGAATAGAATGCCAGGCTTGGAATCAGGAAGACTCATATTTCTAAGTTAAAATATGGCCTCAGACACTTATTAGCTGTGTGACCCTAGGCAAGTCACTTAACCCTGTTTGCCTTAGTTTCTTCATCTGTGAAATGAGCTGGAGAAGGAAATGGCAAACCACTTCAGTATTTTTACCAAGGAAACCCCAAATGGGGTCACAAAGAGTCAGACATGACTGAAATAACTAAACAACAACAAATCTTACTTTTCTAGTCTCTTACACTTTATTCCTTTCTGTATATTCTATGTTGCAACCTGACCTACTCACTGATCTGCATCCATACTGCTCTATCTCCTGTCTCCTTGCCTTGACACTGTCTGTCTCATTCCTGGAATGCCTTCTCTTTTCACCTTTGCCTCTCAAAATCTCTGATTTTCTTCAAGACTGATGCCATCTTTGTGTGTGTGTGTGTGTGTGTGTGTGAAGCCTTTCCTGATTCTCCCTAGCTACTAGGATATTCCATTCCCAAATGACTTTAGTCCTTGGAATCTTGTGAGAAGGGCTATTCTCTATTAGGAAGTAATCTCCTCAAGAGCAGGGACTATTTTATCTTTGTGTCCACAGAATTTATACATAATAAACTCTTTTTAAAAATTTTTTATTTATTTTTAGGCAATTGGGGTTAAGTGACTTGCCCAGGGTCACACAGCTAGTAAGTGTCAAGTATTTAGTCTGAGGCCAGATTTGAACTCAGGTCCTCCTGACTTCAGGGCTGGTGCTCTATCCACTGCGCCCCCATAATAAACTCTTCAAAAATGTTTGGTTCCTTGATTGGCTGACTCCCTCAGCTCCGAAAGATGATCTAAGGTATAGACTTGGGTTTTTGGGTGAGCAATCATCCTCTAGGTATGAATGACTGGAGAAGTATATGAAGGACACCCTACCTACTTCTCAGCAACTTCTCAAAGCTGATGGAATCCTATCCTGAGGCAGGCTGCCTCCATCTGGGATCACTGAGACCACATTTCCACTGAAATGGCTGTTATATGTTCTAAATGAAACATCTAAATTCTATTTCTCTTAGAACTTCCCAAATACATTTGTTTCCTTTGAAAGGATAAAACTCCAACTGGAAATTCAGAATTACTTGAAATATTAAATACTCATTTTTATGTTGATAATCTGTAATCAAGTTTTTAATTGCTATAGAAAAACCTCAAATGCTGATAATTCTGGATTATTACTCTTAAAATTATAACAATATTAATAATAAAAGTTAATGTATAACACTTTAAGACTTTCATGTGTTTCATATATGTTATTTCATTTGATCAAATTTTGACAAAAGGTGAAGCATATTTCAAATCTAAAACTTATATTTCAAGATTTTATGTTAATGGAACTTAGAATTATGAAATTCTGGAACCTGAATAAAACTGCAATCATCATATTCTCTGAAGAAGCAAAGCATGCAAAATAGCAGTATTTCCTTATTAAGCAAGTCTTTGACTCTCTAAAATACAGTACCTTGGTTTCATTATCTGGGATAATTGATATATACTATATACTGTATCTCTTTCTCATTGAATTAATAACCCTTTCTATGATAGGCTCCCATGGATTTAGGTGATTATTTGTTATTTTGATTTCTTTAATTTCAAAGGGAGTGCTTTTCAAAAGTACATCTCTTTTTCGTAGTGTGTTACATTGGCTTCTTACTATCTGTAATAGACTAAGATAGACAAATCTTCAAAGCTTGACCTTTATTTCTTGAATTTAAGTCAGAGAGCTGATTAGGTCTATTAAAATCAAGACCTTTGACAAAACAGGATTAAATTCCTCTATTACCTTAAATTAAAACAAAGAGTTTAATTTAAAACCTCAAAAATGGTCCTGAAAATAAATGCTACAACTCTTCTATGGGTCAGAAGTTTGGTTAATGAAAATCAGTGTCCTTCATCAGAAGGACAGTAGTCCTTTAAAAATTCAGATGATCACTGTTTAGAAGGTAGACTATATAAAAAAAAATGTTGGCAGAGTTATAACTAGGTCAGGTCCGTAAGCGCTTTGTCATAGGGCACTGATATTCAGGTGTTTGTGTGTGCATGTGTGTGTACATTTATTCCATAGCAGTTTGGAGGCCATACTTAATCCACCTCATAACTACCATTTCTTCATTTAGTACTTTTCCACTCTGCACTACGAAGCTTAATCTCACTCCCTCTCCTACATTCACTCCCAGATTCCTTTTGCAATGGCACCCCTCTGACCAGGCCCATTCCCCTTCACGTATCCCTATGAGCATATTAGTGTGTCCCTCTGGAGGAAGGGATGTATTTGTGGTTGTACAGTCCTCTGTACCATGACCACTGAACATTTTTGTCCCTCATGATTGGAATGGTCATCTACACTGCCACCCTCAATTGTTCTCAGTGTCAATATTGCCACCACCCTACCACTGTCTATTTTCTGTGTCACTGGCAACCCTACTTCTCTCCAACATCAACCTTCTGGTAAAAACTCTAATTATTGGCTTTTGCTGGTGCCAACATTTGCCACTGAAGTATGCTCCTTGTTTCAGACCTTCCCTTTTCTTTCACTCCCCTACTCTCCTTTTTCTTTTCCCTTTTTCCTTCCCTCCTCTCCTCCTCTTCCCTTTCCTCTCTTTATCTTTCCTTTCTGCCCCTCCACATCCCTTTCCTCCCCTCATTTTTCTCCCTTCCTCTTCCTTTTTTCTTTTTTTCCTTTTCCTCCCCTTTCCTTCCTCTTCCTTCCCCTTTTCTTCCTTTCTCTTACTTTTCATTTTCCTTTCTCCATGATTGGCCATCTCAATGATCCCATAAGTTAGGCAGAATTGGTATTATGGTCCTTAGAGATTAGTCAGCTGAGTCTCCTAAACAGTATATGACTTGCCTAAATCACATGGTTAAGAGATGTTAAGGGAACCCAGGTCTTCTTACTCCTGGTTGAGCTCCTTAGTCACTGAACACCTTGATCTCTTAGGTTACTTGTCCAAAAGACCATGTTCCAATGAAACAACAGGTGGTCTTAAGTAGTTTTCACTGTTCCATGAAATATAACTGGTTCCTTTGAAAATGCGTCATTGAGGGATATTTGAACCATTTTTAGGTGATCATTATATACGGAAAAAGTCCTGGCGGCTTTCCTGCCAGGCCAGCCCCATCTATCAGTAGTTTCTCTCAGATTCAATGTACTAGCAATGCCCTAGGGCTTGTTGGAAGCAGCATTTCTATTACTGTTAATGATGGAAAATGTTTCATTGGGGAGTGTATTCATTTTCTTCTTTGTCATTTATAACTGATTACTCACAGTAACCCTAAGTGGAGAGTATATTTTTATGACAGTTATGTTTCAGAAAGAGAACAGGAATCCTGAGTTATTGGTTGTTAAATTTTGCTTATCTCTATCCTGACCACATGCAAGGCAACTCTAGAGTTAGAGATGTGTATTTTTTTTAAATAGCCTTGTTTCTCTTTTGACTTACTGTTTACTCTCTTTTAAAATAGCTGAAGCAAAATCCTGGCAACATTGTATTAATATTAGGTACTGGAAACTTGGGGCACAATATAATAAGCTCTGATGAATATAGCATATCAAATTGTGATGGATTGTCTGTAGAAATTTTAGAGACATTTTTCAGAAGTTATTATATTCATAGGAAACTACATTTGGAGGAATGCACAAATGCACTGAATATTCCGCTATCTCCCCTAAGAAAGTTGATGATGGAGAAGATATTTAAAAATCACTATAGAAGTCACTACTTAATTGGTTTGACTTTTAAAACTCCAGGGCTGAGAGGATAATTTCAAAAAAAAAAATCTCAATTCTAATTGGGAAGAATGAAAGCAAGAGCACATGTGAAGACATGGTACATAAGCAAAAGTACAAAATAGGAAAAAGAAAAGGTGAAATCTAAGTATGATGCTCTCAAATGCTGACAGAGCCCTAAAGATTAGCTCAGAATGAGTTGAGTTTGATAAGAGAAGCCAAAGACAACAAAAAGGGCTTTTAATTTTTTAAACTATGCAGAAAGGAAAAAGGAAGATTAAGGTAAAGATAGTGCTTTTGCTCAGGCTGGATAGAATGGTCACAACCAACACTAAAGAGATAAGTGCTTCTCAATTTTAATTTGCTCCTCTGCCAAAGAAGATTGATGTTTGCACTGGAAATGACAGAACAAAAATGACTAATAGGGAGTGGATACCTGAGAGTACATAGTTGCTTATGATGAATTCAAGTCACTTGGCACAGATCAACTACTTTCTATCTTGATGAAATAATTGGCACCTGCAATTGCTGAGCCACTCTTAGGAGTATTTGAAAGATCATGAAAAATGGTAGAGGAGGTGTAACATTGAAGAAGGGTGTCCTGATTTTAAAAAGGAAAGAGAACAGTATTTTCTAGCTCTAGGTCACAGAACTTAATCTTGATTCTTGGCAAAATCTTAGGATCATTAAAAAGATGGTAAACATCTAAAAAGGGAAGTGGTAATAACAAAGAGCTACCATGGTTTCATTAAGAATTGGTCATGCCAGAATAACCTTACTTTCCCTCTTTTTACTCATCTGGTAGATAATGTGAATATAGTTTAGATTTTAGTAAGCTTTTGGTAGAATATATTGTCTTATTCTTGTGGAATAGAATAACAGATATGGATTAGATCATAATGTAGGTATAACAGATTCTGAACTGATTGAATGGTTGGATTCAAAAATTAGCTAAGGGCTCAATTGCAATGCAATAGGAGGCCTCTAATGAATTACCAGGAATTTGTGCTACCCCCTGTGTCACTTAACATTTTTATCAATGATTTGGATAAGGACATAGATGAATTGTTAATAACATTTATAGATGATGAAAAGTTGGGAGGAATAACTAAACACTGGATGGCAGAGTCAGGATTCAAAAGGTTCTTCACAAGTTAGAACATTGGGCTGAATCAAATAAGATTAAATTTATTAGGGATAAATGTAAAAGTATTTTACGTGGGTACAAAAAATCAACTTCACAAGTATGAGATAGGGGAAGTATAGTTAGATAGCAGTTTGTTTGAAAGCTCAATATGAGTCAGTATTATCATGTGCCATCTTAAAAAAACTAATGAGATTTTAGGCTGAATTAACAGAGACATAGCTTATATGATTAAAGAAGTTATAGGTTTACTGTACTTTGCTGTTGTCAGACATCATCTAGAATATTGTGTTATTTTTGGGAACCATCATCTAGAATGAACATCGACAAACTAGGAAGTGTCCAGAGGAGGGCAATTGACATTTTGGAGGGCCTTGAGTCCATGTCACATGAGACTCAGTTAAAAGAACTGGGAATATTTAGCTTGGGGAAGAGAAGATTGAAAGTAGAGAAGGTAAGATAATGGCTATGTTTAAGGGCTGTTATGGGGATGAAGAAGAAGGATTAGACTCATTCCATTTGGCCCCAGAGGGCAAAACCAGGAACAATAAATGGAAGCTGCCAAGCAATAATGTAGGCGTGATGTTGGGAAAGACTTCCTAACCATTAGAGCTATTCAAAAATGTCATGGACTGCCTTGAGATATGGTGGATTTCCTCTCCTTGGATATGTTTGAGCAGAGGCAAGATAACCACTGTGGTTACATTATAGTAGGGATGCTTCTCATCCATTCATTCATCTCTCTCTCTCTCTCTCTCTCTCTCTCTCTCTCTCTCTCCATCTATACAGATTCACACACACACACACACACACACACACACACACACGCACACATACACCAAGTGGCTACTTGCATCCCTTCCAGCACTTTAAGTTTTGTGAATCTGTTTTAAGCAGGAGGATAACCAAATGGTATTTTTTTTCTTGGAGTAATTTTCCATCCTCATATCAAAGAAAGCATTTGACAAACATCTATTAAGTGCTCACTCTATGCTAAACATTCTGTTAGAGGTTGAAGAGGCATAATGATTAACTAGGACATGGTCATTAGATTTGTGGAATAAAATTTTTACATATATATACCTATTTACATATATATTCCCATATGTATGTCTAATGGTAGCCATGGTGGGGGGAGGAAGGAAAAAAATTTACATGATAATTTTGTTGTATATTTGAAAGGAATAGCAATTTGTGCATAGTAGATTTGCAGTTTCATGTACAACTATCTTTTTTATTGTACTGTGTTATGGTAATACTTGTTTAATTCCATAAATTAAAAAATAAAAAATATCAAAATTCTATAGTGTGTGTGGGATGTTGCAATGGTGGTAGAGTTACAAGCTGAGTTTATTTATTTAGAATGTGGTCAAAAGATGAGGGCAGAAAGATCTTCCAGATACACTACTGAGGGTAGAATGCTCATTTCAAAATGGTTTGTATTAAGAAAACAGTGTAGAAAATAAGACTGAGGGTGGGGAGGGATGGATAATAGCTATGTTCAGGTATTTCAAAAGTTGTCATGTGAATAAAGAGGAATGATTAGATTGGGAGAAGAAAAAACTCCAGACCATTAATACTCCAATAATTGAAAATATTCTCAGTTGGTAAAAATAAATCATTTTTCTCCTAGAACTTTGCTTGTAATTACACTTAATATTGCTTTTATACAATAGCTATCACTAACAAACTGAGAGAAATAAAGTGTAATTATCACTAGTATCCAAATCTAACACCTTATTAGAACTTATAATAAAAATGAGACACCAAAAAAAAGAAAAAAACCCTGGGTATTATTAATAAAGGTGCCTTTGTCCTTATATAGGTAACTCAATCTAAATTTAAAAAAAACCCTTAAGCATATAATATGGCATTGATGCAAAAACAAAAACAAAACAGTCCTTTCCTACCCCAAATTGACATATTTTTGTGTACTGTGTTTTGTTAGATTGTGATCTGGCAGTTACTTTCCTTGCACACTTTATTACACCTCCCTTCTGTATAGCATCATCATCATCAACATCATCATCAGTGACAACAGCAACAAGCATTAATTAAACAATTACTATGTCCCAGGCACTGTGCCAAGTGCTGGGGCTATAAAAAGAAGCAAAAACAGTGCTTGTTTACATTCTACTCGAGGAAACATGCCAACAATTATGCACATACAAAATGTACACATTGCAAACGTTAGGTAATCTCAGAGGGAAGACGCTAGCCATTGAGGGGGAAAGTATGCTGGGAGAGGCAGGTAGGCCAGAACAGGCCTCTTGCAGTAGGTAAGATTTAAGATGAGTCTTCAAGGAAGCCCTTGGAAACAAGGAAGCAAGGGGCAGCTAGGTGTCACAGTGGATAGGGCGCTGGGCTTCAAGTTATAAAGACTCATCTTCCTGAATTCAAATACAGCCTCAGACACTAGCTGTGTGACCCTTGGCAAGTTGGCAAGTCACTTAATTTTCTTTGCCTCCATTTCCTTATCTGTAAAATGAGTTGGAGAAGGAAATAGCAAACTACTCCAGTATCTTTGCCAAGAAAACCCCAAATGGGGTCACAAAGAGTTGGGCATGACTGAAAATGATTGAAATAGGTGGTGAGAGTTTGCACCAGGGTGCTGGATATCTAAGTGGAAAGAAGGGAATATATATGAGAGATGTTGTGAATGTAGAAACAAAAAGACTTGAGGACATATGGATATGAGTGGTGACTGTGAGTGAGGAGTTAAGGATAACACTAGGCTGTGAGCTTGGATGACTGAGAGGATGGTGATGTCCTAAATAGCAGTAAGGAAATTAGGAAGAAGGCAGGGTTTTGGGGGAAAGATAGTAAGTTCTGTTTTTGACATGTTAAGTTTGAGACATCTATGAGACATCCAGTTAGAGATCTCCAAAATACAGTTGGCGATGGAAGACTGGAGGTGCAGAGAGAGGTAAAGGCTGGAGAAATAGACCTGAGAATCATTTGCAAAGAGAAGATAATTGAATCAATACTAGTTGAGGAAATCACCAAGGAAGATAACATAAAGACAGAAGAGAAAAGGACCCAAGACAGACCCTTGTGGGGTACCCATTGTTAGTGCAGATATAACCTGGATGACAATCCAGCAAAGGAGACGAGGTGGTCAGGTAAGTAGGAGGAGAACCAGGAGACAGCAGTGTTTGGAAACTTAGAGAGGAGAGATATAGCACAATACTTGGAGCCATAATCTCTGTCCTTCATAATCCTGGTGTTGCTTCTCATTACCAGTGTGACATTGGGCAAGTCACCTAATGTCTCTGAGCCTCAGTTTCCTCGTCTGTAAAATGAGAAGATTGGATTAGATGATTTCCGAGTTCCTTTGAAGATTTAAATCCCATAGTTTCATTGTTTAAAATGATTGAGTTACAGTGTTTTAGCTAACCTCTTGAAGTTTTTTTCCACCTTCCATTTTTTTTTTCTGGCTTCCAACTGTTTAAGCAAGCGAAAAATGGGAATTATTTAAGGTTCCAAAATCCTCAAATATCACTTTATACTGTCAATAGCTTAAGAAAAAAAATCCTAGAAATGAAACTAACAGCAATTAGGAAAAGTAAATTGACAGAATGGACTGAATTCATGGAAGGAATAATGGGTGAATTATTTCATGTTTGTAGATGTTTAATAAATAAATATCAGCACTAATAGCCTGTCACCATTCCTCTCAACTTAGATCCTTGTAGCATTCAGCTGTACATACAAGGTGAAGGAAAAGTAGTAGCTCTCCAGGTGAACATCTGCCTTCTGACATCTGGATGACATTCTTGGACAAGTTTAACACTTAGCATAAGCCATGATCAGCACTGTTCACTTCATTTCTGACAGAAGCCACACATTCACCTGAAATATCATTTCAGAGTCTACTAGTCATCTCTGAAAGGAAAAAGCTGGATGTTAATATTATATGCAACTCAGTCCACGAATGTTACATTTGGTTAGCAATTTCACTGAAGTATGGGATCTTTTACCCCAAGCATATTCTTGCCGTCCACCCTCATCCCTAGTACAATAAGTCCAACTCTTCGCTCTAATAAATTTGTTTTTCTTGCAGTAAATGGCACCTAAGCCCTCTGATAGATGAGCTACATAAAAAAATCGACTGTTAAGCTGGCATACTGCTTGTGGGCAGCTGGGTGGCACAGTGGATAGAGAGCTGGGCCTGGAGTTAGGAAGATATAAATTCAAATCTTCTCTCAGCTACTTCCTAGCTGTGTGACCCTAAGCAAGTCATTTAACTTCTGTCTACCTCAATTTCTCATGTGTAAAATGGGGATAATAATAGTACCTACTTGTCAGGGTTGTGAGGATCAAATGAGATAATATTTGTAAAGCATTTTGCAAAACTATATGCTATGTATATGTCAGCTATAATAATTATTATCATTATTAATTATGTCTATCATGTGATACAAAGTCCAATATTTTTATAAAATAACATTAATGGGAAAGGTATGTGGTATCTTTGCTTTTTCATTTTCTGGGTTTTTTTAACTAAGGATTTTCAACATTAAGTTTGGAACAAAGTTAAACTTTATGAGTTATGCATTTTGAGCAGACCTTATATCTTTAGAGGTTTGATACCATTTGTTCTTGGCAACACGTGACTCCAGAGCAATACATTTTTAAAGGGTTTGCTAAAAAAAATCATCCAAGGGGGCTTTGGGGACATCAAACAACTCTTTCCCTCAAATAATGTGATGAGTTGGGTGAACAATTTCAGTGAAAAGTTTGTCTGTAAGGACCAACCATTATTATTGGTAATAAATGTAAACAAATCTGAAACCCACAAAGCAGAATCCAAATCCTTTCAAAAAACTAATAGGAAATCTTGCAGAACTGCAAACTGCTTCACTGCTGCAGAAAAGCTACATCGAGAACATTTAAAGACTTCATACCATTCTTTTAATAAGTAGAAATGAGAAAAGGCATTTCAGATTTTTGGATAGCATTGCTTGGGTGGCTGCGTGATGATCAAGGAAATGGAATTCAGAGTCAAGGGGTGGAGGCTGACATAATATAGGAAGGGGGAGGACAAAGAAAACATTCAAAGGAGGCTGTTAACTCCACTGTGCTCTTCATCTTTTAAACACCGGTCAAATAGGAACTAGCTCATCCGTACCTTTTCTTTATGGGCTCTTATTTTTTTCCTGTAAATTAAAAAAAAATAAAGTTATTTTTGAAGAAATAAGCTGAGATACTAAGTTCTTTTCTAAGGTTTAGGAGGCAATGTCAGGTGTTTCTGATACATAATCTTGGACTCAAACCCTCTCTCAAAAGAAACAAAACAAAACAAAACAAAAAAACCTTTTCTCTGTTGAAAGTTTTTTTTTCTTCAAGTAGCTTGAAATTCAGCTTGCTTGCATTGTAGAAAGATACCATTAAAAAAAAAAAATTCTAACTCCAAAGTAATCCAACACCAGCCCTAGGAAAAGTCCAAAAATAGATATAATTTTCTTTAGCCTTCCTTCCCATTCCATTTTTTTTGTCCACTGAGCTCTGTATGACTGTGGGCAAGTCACTTAAGCTTTGGGGGCTTGCTTCCCTAATTGTAAAAGGAAAGGGATTAGAGTAGATCATCTCCAAAGATCCCTCCCAGCTCTAAAATCTATTAGCTCTCTCTTTCTCTGCTTTCTACCACCAGGGGGCCAATGCCCTCACACTGCTTCTGTCAGTCCTCTATGTTCTCAATTTATGATTTCCTGCTTCTCCTCGTCAAAACTTTAGGTAGCTGCCACAGTGGGGCAAACCGGTAAACTAACCCTCACCTATAATAATTATTAACAGCTGAATGTCTTACTCCTCTCAAGTGCATTTGCATTAAAAAGAGAATTTGCCCTAATCAAAAGAACTGAATCTTCAATGGTGAGTTTCAAGCACCAAGACTGACCAGGCAGGAGGTATTTGGGGACAGAAGATACATCTCAACTTCCACCCATATAGAAGGCTGGCCTTGAGTAATGTATATAGAACTGACACATGAACAAATACATGATTTTATTCAGTAACACAAATAGAGGTTTGTCTTTCGATTGTGACTAAGCTATTTAAGGTCTTTTCAGGGTCTCCCATTGGATCCTGGGCCATCTCCAGTCATCCTGATAGACCTGAACCCAGATAGCTCTGGAGGAGAAAGTGTGGCTGGTGACCCTGCACAGCCCTACTCCCTCAGATCAAAGTCAATTGCAAGTCATGTCATCATCTCCCTGATGTCATAGTCCTCTTCAAGAACAAAGGACAAACCACCCACAACCACAAGTTTTTAAGAAGGCAGCATGGAAGCTAGGTGACAAGTGACTAGAGTGCTGGGCCTGAAGTGAGGAAGACCTGAGTTCAAATCAAGTCTCAGGCACTTACTAGCTGTGTGACCCTGGGCAAGTCACTTAGCCTCTCTTTGCCTCAGTCTCCCCAACTGTAAAATAAGGATAGTAATAACATCTACCTTTTTAGTTTGTTGTGAGCATTAATGAGATAATATTTGTAAAGCCTTAGCACAGTTTCCGGCACAGAGTAGCACTATGTAAATGTTAGATGATGATGGTGATGATGATGATGATGATGGTGGTGATGATGATAATTGCTGGCCTCTGAGTCAAGATTTGAGTTTAAATCCAACTTCTTGGGGGATAGCTAGGTGGCACAGGACAGTGTTGTGCCTGGAGTCAGGAAGATGATTTCAGATCTGGTCTCAGACACTTCCTCTCTTTTGTGTTAACAAGGTGGCTTCTTAGCTACAGCTCTCTCATGGTAGGGTAGGGCAAATCACTTCTGGCTAAAGGGTCCCAGCAACTCATGGCCCATTTGGAACTCAGATATATCTAGTCCGGTGCTGTAGGCTCTGCTTACGACCAGCTTTTTCTCAGGGTTGGAAGTAGCTTCTGCCTTTCTTATGCCCCCAGCTCTGTTGTGGGCATGGTACCAGTTCCCCAATAGTGAAGGTACCGTATCAAGAGTGAGTTCCAGGGAGTGGTGAGAGCCAGTGAGGACCATCATCTCTTTCCTTGCCCCAGCACAATTGGCAAAGATGAGGGTCTATGGCAAAGATGTAGCCTGAATCCTTCCAGAATACTTCTGGACAAACTCATCTTTCCAGATGGAATCCTTTCATGGCTATCTCCAGGCTGGTTGTCTTTCCCATGGTGGGTCCTTGGGTACAGAAATATTTGCATTATTTATCAATCAAGCCTTTTGCTTCTTTAAAAAATGGAACAAAACAAAACTGTGAGACTCTTGTCAATTCATTTAACCCTGTTTGCCTCAGTTTCCTCATCTGTAATATGATCTGCAGAAGAAAATGGTGACCCACTCCAGTATCTTTGCCAAGAAAATCCCAGTTAGGTCACAAAGAGTCAGACACAACTGAAAACAACACAATAACCATCACAACAACTGAGTTCTGGCTCATACTGACTACATAGCTCTGGACAGGCCACTCAGGGCTCACATCAGCTCTGTAAGACTATAAATTGCAAAGCACCAGGACTTCTCTATACTATACCAGTGAGTTCACAAGTACAGTACCTATCCCTATCCCTAAGCTAGTTAATACAAAGAAACTATAAAAGAAACAAAATATTTTTGATTCACCAGATTCATTCCTGCTTTTTTTCATTTGCTCCTGTGATACTTTGCCTGGAATGCCTTGTTCTCCCCTTTCCTACTTATCTTTCAAGCTCTAGTTCATCTCCTGCCTCCAGCATTATACCTCCTTTAACTTCTCCACCCATCGCTGATCCTACCTCTCCTTTGCATTACTATAGCCCAGGTGTCCCTGCCACATAATAGAGAACTTCTTGAGAAGGATCATGTCTTATCTATTTTCTATATCCCCCATGGTTTGCAACATATTATTTCAAAGCAGATTTGATACATCTGTTGGGGTTTCCCTGCATCTGAAGATTCCAGATAAGTTAGAAGTAACAGAAGGAGAAAATCAAATACCAGTTTTAAACCTTTTGAGCTTCACATATCCTTTTATCACATCACTTCTCCTCATGCATGTTATATGCCAAGCAAACTGGCTTGCTTGCTGTTTTCTGTATGAGCTGGTCCCTTCCCCTGCCTCCCTACCTTGCAAAACTGACCCCATTCCTGGAAATGCTTTCCCTTCTTATCCTGATCTCTCAAGATCCTTAGTTCCCATCTCAGCTCAGTTTTGAAGAGCTACTTCCAAGCAGCTTTTCTGGATCCTCATGGTTATTGGTGCTCTCCTTTCCAAAATTACTTTGAATTTATTTTGCAGATATATTTTCTATTTACTTCTCATGCACAGGTTACTTCCCTCCAGTAGAATGTAAGCCCCTCGAGGGAAGGCACTCTTTCATTTTAGTCTTCCTATCCCCAGTGCCTACCATGGTTCCTTGCATGTATCAGGCACTTAAAAGATGCTTATTAAATTTTAAATGAGTGACTATACAATATGAAGGTGATATGCATAATGAACCTTTAAGCTTATATACTTTAAATAATTAAAAATACATAATGGTTGTCATATAATTATTTTGTGGGACCAGTTTTATTTGGCCAGTCACAGAAATGTAAGGAATAGTAATAGATGAAAATACTCAGTGAGTCATTGTCATATGAAACTCAATAAGTTGTTAGTATTTTGTCAGGTCTCAACTCTAAGGAGGGGAAATACACATACACACACACACGTACGCACACACACACACACACACGCACGCACACACCAAGGACCCTGATCCCTAGCAATAAGATTGACATTGTGAATAAAGAACAATTTTGGCCTCTCCACACACAGGCTCAGAGCTGTTGGAAAGGTTACACCTTCCATCCCCTTTTGTCTAGTCCATATTGGATGGCACTTGAAGTGAGGGGATATGGAGAATTTGTCCCATGGCTAGTGTCAAACTCCCTTAATCTTCCTTGAGTCCTACTGCTAATTCAGCATGTTGTAAGAACCCCTGACGCAACAAGGAAAGTCACCTTATGACTTTAAAGGATTAAAAGGGTATCTGACTTCTTGATTTGAGTTAATTCCACATTGACGCATGTTAGGATGGTGAAGTCTGCACTCCTCATGAATGGTGACAGGATCCCTGTGCATATCAAATGGAGTTGAACTTCAGGACGGTAGCCAAGTTGGTTAAAGGTAAAATGACAGGACAGAGCTGATAGCCTGCTGAGGCTCTTTCTTTCACATACCTCTTTTGAAAGCTAAGAAAAAAAAATAACCCACAATGGATTTTGTTGAAAATAAAACATAGAGTTAAAAGGCATGAGAGATTGACAAGTTGGTACCCCCACAGCTAACTGAGTGCATCACACAGGAGATAATTCTTAAGCTTCAGATAACCCTGTTTAAGCCATTCATCTTAGCAGATTACGGTTTTCCATGGACAGTTCACTTTAGGGGTATCAGGAGGTCTGGGTTATATTCATCTTTCTAACAAAGTACTCTAGAATATTGAGGAACCTACATAAATCCACGGTGGTTCAGATTCTTCCATCTCTCAAGTAGGAATACAAATAGTTGGCCCTTTCTTGACAAGGTTGGAATGAAGAGCAGAAGAAGCTTCCAGAGTCCTTTTTATGGAATCATTAAGCTATGTAGATACAAAAAACAACAAAACCAAAAAACAAACAAAAAAACAAAACAACAACAACAACAGAGAAATAGCATGCTATAATGGACAGAAAGTCTTCTTTCAAGTCAGGAAAGCCTGGGTTCAAGTTCTATGTCTAACATATGCTAGCTGAGTAACCTTTAACCCAGGGCTGGGGAACCTGTGGCCTCTAAGCAACATGTGGCCCTCTAGGTCCTTGGGTGTGGCCCTTTGACTGAATTCAATTGTTCTGTGACTTCACAGTCAAAGGGCCTCGCCCAAGGACCTAGAGGGCCATGTGTGACTTTGAGACCACAGGTTTCCCAGCCCTGCTTTAACCACTCAGTGTCCCTATGCAAATCTCCAAGACCATACTTTGTAGAGAGTTGCTACTTGGAATTGGTAGCGGTGACTCTTCATGGAGAGTTCCCTTACACACCAATGAAAACAACCAAGTGGTTTCTTCTCCACCAAAAAATACAAAAACAAAGAGATCAAGACAGAGTGGCTTCATTTGCATAATAAGGAAGTCAGATTAGATGACCTTAAATGGTTTTTTCCCAGGGCTAAGGCTCTGTGCTCACCTTATAAGTGAGGAGATAGATTGGGAAAAGATATGCTTTGACAGGCAGTGGCAGGACGCTGGATCCATTTTGTGATTTCTAGGGAACATTAGTGAAGTTTGAACCTTTTCTTTGCTATCCCCAATGATTCCTGGGGCCACCTGCTTCGTATCTGTAGATGTTTTTTAATTTATAAAATAAATGAGGGCAAGGGTTAATATTTTCTCCACCTTCTGCTGCCGCCTAGAAGATGCCTAATATTATTTAAGACTATGCACATAATTGATATTCAATATCTGATAGTTATTTAAGTTTTTTTTTCCATTTAATTTGAAAAAAGGCCACTGGGTTCCCTCCAATTTGTTGGTTGAGGCCCTTTTGTTCCTAACTTTATCACTTTCATCTTATTATCTTGCTTTGCATTATCTAATCCATTTTGTGCCATGTCTAGTTACTTGGAACGTACCTCAGTGGTTCATTTAGTCCAACTCCCACATTTTATAAGTGAGGAAACTGAGGCTCAGAAAGATTAAGTGATTTATCCAAGGTTGTACAGTCAGTAAACAACAGTTAACACAGTGAAATAAAATAATTTCTGCAAGTGTGCTTAAAGCATACTATCATCCTTAACACAAAATTAAATGAATCAAATCACTGACATATTCTGGACACCAGCCATCTTCATTAATAAAAACTACTTCTGTACAGTGACAGATGCGGTTCCAGTTTTCTTAGAGCATCCTGGAATAAACCTGATCAGTCAGGATATTGTCAAACCCTTTATCAAACCAGATGTTGAAGGAGTAAAAACAAACAATCCCACCACCTGGTCCCAAATTGGAAGTGACATAAAACACAATTTTATTCATTGGGCTCCCTACTGTGGACCAATATAAGAGAAAGTAATAAATATATCCTTGACAGTGCCCTGCTTTGGGACAAAGGGCATGGCATATACAACAAATACTTTGGGTGTATGTCATTCAACAAGTTGTAGCGAAAGGGACTGGATAAACAGCTGCTTTTGTGATAAACTTCCTTAGAACTGATTTGTTGCATTTATTTGAAATTTAATTGTTTAAGCATTAGTAATGTACTTTCAGGATTTAATCCTTTGTCAGACTGATAGAATATTGTTGATGGGATCTTGCAGAATCAATGCAAGGTCAATCGATGATAACCTGCATAACTGTTTTTCAGTGAATTCCTTTTAAGCCACTTAATCAATAAGGAGGGATGAAATGCTAGATGAGAGATTCAGATGGGGGGCTTATAAGGAATAGGTCAAAAGTACAAAAATCAGTTAATAAAAAAGTGATTTATAAAAAAAAAAAAAGTTAAGGCCTCTGAAAATGAGGTCCCACACCCAAACAGAAACAAAGCAAAACAGTAACAATATTGAAAGCTAGTTTCTTAGAGAGGATAGGTCTCTGGTCCTGGAGTTAGATAAGCCTGAATTTACATATGACCTCAGACACTTACCCTTTGTGTAATGCTGGGTAAGTCACATATCTATCTGTCACAGTTTCTCACTGTAAAACAAAGATAATAATAATACCTATGTCCCAGAGTCAAAAGAGATAATAAAGTTCTTGGCAAACTTAAAAGCACTAAATAAATACTAGCTAATAATAATAATAACAACAATAATAAAACATTTCTAACTGAAAAGCAAAGTGTTTATAAGTTTATTCCTGAAGATCTCCAAGACTCTTAATACTGATAAGGCTGAAATAATGACAAACCGAATTTTAGCAGGAAGATGCATTCAAAGGCACAAAATTATAGAATCTGAGCATTGGGATGGACCTTAAGGATTATGTATTCCATTTTACCTGACATATGGATAATCCACTGACAAGTGGTTCTATAGTAGATCTTGAATACCTCCATTGAGGGGAGCTTACTACCTTAGGAGGACATTCATTCTATTTCTGTACAGTTCTAATGATTAGAACTGTCTTTTTAATATTGATCTTATCTGTGTTTCTCTATTGGTTCCAATTCTGTTTCTCGTGGCCAAGAGGAATGTTTAATTTCCCCTTAATATATCTAGCTCCTCACTGATTGTAGATCCTGCCAGACTATGGTAAACTTTGGTCATTCCTTGTTGTGGTAGTCTGAAAAAATTTCTGGCTTAAAAATTATATTTATGTATTTATTAGTTTTACATCGTTAGAACTATAATGGTTACTTGCAATAGGCAGCCTCCTTCTGTGCCCGTCTCTGGAAATTTCCATGCCCTATACATCTAGAGTAGGGACTTCCTGACCAATCTCTAACTTCTCCCTACCTGTGACATCAGAGATGGGAAGCAAATTAGACATACCTAAGTGAGCCCTCATTCCTTTTATTGAAACCTTTCCTTTTATTGAAACCATGGACTTCGGCCAGCTGGGCTAAGCTATCTGGGCGTGGGTGAGGAAGAACTCAGATGTTCTAACTATTGTACAGGAAGAATGATGAGAACTTGATGTAGCCTGGGTGTGCTGGGTGATGGAGCTTCAAGGCTGCTTGTTTCAGCAATATCATTGACCTTCTCCCTATTGTGGCCTAAAAAATCGTCACATTGAAGGGAGGATATGCAAGTGAGCTTAGGTTAGAGCATCCCTTCTCTGGCTATGGGGACCTTATGCTATCATTTGTCCCAAACTCCTTTTGCTTTTCTCTGTTCCTTTTCCCCTGCCTCAGAGAGTCAACTTAGGCTTAAAACCTTCTGTTGTATGAGTTTGAATGAAAATGAAATAAAGATTTTGAACGCTTATTAAATATTTGTTGACTTTTTTCTTTTCACACATTATTTGCCAGCATAACTATTTTGTGAATGCCTCTAAGACTTCAAATGAATGCAAAGATCTGATGCACTTGTATTTCAATTAAATTTCTGTGAACTAGAGATATTTAAGGAATAAATATGATAGAGCAGGCCCGTGGTTTTTGTAATTCTTTTACCTGAATATATATGTACATTTTCCAAGATGTCAGATGCTGGGATCATATAATTTTAATCTCATAGCTGTTTTATTTATTTATCTTGCAATGAATCACACAGAACAGAGTTTGATTTCACATTTTCTGTATATTGTCTTCATCACCCATTATGGGTGATGTCAGAATATAGAAAACATAGCTTATTACTTTTTGGTCCCCTCTAATGCCAAGTGAATGCTATTTATTTGTTTCATTGGCAGAAAGTCTAGACTAAATTATAATTTTCTGACAGTTCATTTCATACAAGCAGCACATTTTAAAGTCTTTTACCTTCAGAATTAAGCAATATATGCCACAGTTCCATAGGAAATGTCCCCAAATTATGCTTGGTACAAACTAATATAAGCTGCAGTGTTTGAGATTCTGCAATATGTGGCTCCCATTAGAAAGTCCTTTATAAAAGCAATACACATGTGGTTTCATGAGTAATAGACAGAATCCCATGTATTTTTTATAAGGCATCCTAGATCTATTTCATTGTAAGAGATGGCACTTTATTTTACAATTCTGTGTGCTGAAGATGCCAAGTCATTGGAATAAAATAATCTGACACTCCACATCAAATATCTTTAAACTCTTATATTTAAGCTATGACTCAACCAGTTCCATTGCAATTATATATTTTCTGGTACACTGTTGAACAACACCTACTTTTCTGTTATTCCACAAAAGGTTGTACTCTAAATGTATTTATGTGATTAAAACACATAAGCAGAATCATGGTACTTGCAAGTAAGTTAGAAACTGTCTAATCCAACACTCCCATTTGATAGGTGTGGACACTGAGGTCTAGAGAAGTGAAATGCCACATCCAAGAACCAAACAATAATTTGGTTAGCAATAGCAGTAGAGAGGAGATTATAAACCAGGTCTTCTGACTTATTGAACTCTTCCACTAAATCACACTATATTCTAATCTTGCATTATTTTAAAAGATAAATAATTATTGTGTCCTTTACTGCCTATATCAGTTATGTTGTTAAACTTATACAAATTTGTGTTACCTCCATTAATGAATATGTGTCCAAGTAAATATAGAAAAGGGCAGCTATGAGGCGCAATGGGTAGAGTGTTGTGCTGGGAGTCAGGAAGACTTATTTTCCTGAGTTCAAATCCAGTCTCAGATACTTACTAGACCTTAGGCAAGTCACTTAACCTTATTTATCTCAGCTGGAGAAGGAAATGGCAAATCACTTCTATATCTTTGCCACGAAAACCCCAAATAGGGTCACAAGTGAAAAATGATTGACTGAGACTATAGAAACCAGACAATAGGAAATGTTGAGAGAGCCAAATTGCAAGATGCAACTAGATGTCTGGAGTCTGATCTGTGGTGATAAGAGAACAGTTTATGTATATATATATATATATATATATATATATGTGTGTGTGTGTGTGTGTGTGTGTGTGTGTGTGAGTGTGTGTGTGTGTGTGTATGCATATATATTATATATTATATATTATATATATATGGTTACATGGCACAGTAAAACTGTTTTTGGAATCAGAGACCTGATTTTGAATCTTATCTCTTCCTTGTACCTGTGTAACTTGAACAAGTCACTTTACCCTATTGGGTCTCAGTTTTCTCATCTGCAAGATGAGGGAGTTGGATTAGAGACACTCTGAGGATTCTTCCAGCTCTAGAGCTATTGTCCTAAAAAGAAAGGAATGGACAAGAAGTTGTTGAGTGGTCACATGGATAGACTGCTAAGCTTGGAGTCAGGAAGACCTAGGTTGATCTTCATGTCTGAAAGTTATTTACTAGCTATGTGACCTTGTGCAAAGCTCTTAACCTAACTGAGCTTCCTTTCTTCATCTGAAAAGTGAGAATGACAAGACCTGCGGTTTTAACCTCATGGGCATGGATGAGAAAATATATATAAAGGGCTTTGTACATTTTAAAGAGAATGTCAACTTATTATTGTGTCAGGCAGTAAATGAGGGCATCTTTTGTTTGTATTTAGTGTTGAGAGGAATCTGCTAATTGTGGATCAAATAACAACTGAGCAAGGCATAATATCATCATATTACCCTAGAAAGTCAGTTAATTTTTTGAGAAAAGACATAACCAAGGAGTCCTGCAATCCTCAGAGACCAAAGTCTAGGTACCACATTTCTGTCTCTGGTTCTTGGACTTACTTTCTTGAGTGTCTATCTCTCTATGGTACCTAGCTTGGTGGATGTATATATATCTATATCTATATCTATATCTATCTACCTATATATATATATGTGTGTGTGTGTGTGTGTGTGTGTGTGTGTATGTGTGTGCATGTATGCAGTTTTCACTCTCCTTCAATTCCCATAATCCTTTTGAAAGTCTTTTGCGTATGATTCATTCATTGGTCTTCTAAGTCATGGTCCAGAAATCCAAATACAAATCTTATATGTTATCTTTTCAACTAACTGTTAATTTCCAAAATCTACCTTTTCTGAAACTCTTCCTTGCCTTTGCTTGGTAGCAGGGATTAAAATACCCCCTGTATTTCTAAGGCTTTAGGTTCTTACCAATACTTTATAATCTTTTTCAATGCTTTCTAGATTTCTGAATGTGTTTTATCATGTGAAACACCAAAAGTGAGTCATAGTCATCAGGTCTGAAGAATCTTAGAAGGTTCTGTATCATATCTTCACTACATTGTCTATGAAGAAATCAGATCTTTGTACCATTATTTTCTATGGGAAGGGGTAGGATAGAATAGAATAGTAAGGCATAGAAACAGAACAGAATGAAAATAATGAATATTATTAATAAATTGAATAAGCAGAACTATGGCTGGTTCACAGCTTCATGGAATGGCTTAGTAAGACATCTAAAAGTTAGAAGTTTAAAAGTTGTTAGACAAAAATAACCACGTTTTCACTTTAATCATACACACACACATGCACATACATATGCACATGCACAAACAAAATAAAATGCACCTAACCAAAGGAAGAGACAGTTATAGAAGAAGAAAGTGCTTTTTCCAGTATACAGTATCTATATAATCTAATGCTGCTGAATGGATTGATGGGGAGGAGACTAGGCAAATCTACTTTTCTCAAATCTTATCCAAGTGACCACAGCTCTATCAATTTTAGTAGTTATATATTCTCTGTCTGTCTCTGTCCCCTCAGACCTCTCATACCCTAAATATACCCTTCTGCTTAGGGGGCAAACCACTAATTAAACAAGTGTCTCCATTCTATAGTTATCACTCTATCCATAATAAGCTTCAAAAGAGCAAATCTTTCCTTTCAGTGTGTGAATTAGTTTCCAATGAACACACAACACATATTTATAGTGTTGATACAGGAGAAAAATAGAAAAATAAGTGTGTTGCTCATGGCTAAAAAGATGGAGTAAAAAATTAAAAAAAGAAAATGGGCTCATGTCAAAATTTAGGCATCATATTCCTGAGAAAGAAATGTTATTTTGGTATGGTAACAGATATGTAAATAATCTCTACCTATACTAGGAGCCCATAGCCCTTCTAAGCACCAAGAATATTACTCTTTTTTAATTTGACTTTGTTCTGTAGAAGCTAGACATTATGATATTTAATGTTTTTTATTTATAGGAGAAAAAAGGAACCTAGAAGTTCCTCACTTTATAGTTCTAAATTAACCACAGGAAAACTGGGGAAATAGCATCAAAAATATCATATTCTGCCTTGCATAATTAAGCTAATGCATTTAGCCTAAAAGTCAAACAATAGACTTGCTGGTTTCCTTAGGAAATATGAAAAAAGGAACCACTATATTTTCTTTAAATTATGCATCAATAACTTTTGTGGTTATCAAAGGAGATTTTAAACCACAGAGTTTTGCTTTGTTTTGTTTTTCATTATGCCCTTGAAAACTTACGGAGTATCATTTCTGGGTTGAATTTCCCCAAGGAATCTGATGTAGAATCAGTCATTGAATTTACTCATAATCTAATTGTCTGATAAAAGCTTCCTTTGCTCTTTTAGACTATTGACCTTGGGAAAAGGTCTCAACCCTTTTCATTTTACACTTCTGATGGACATATTCACCCAGATTGAAGGCTGAGTACTCCATAGCTATATCTCTCTGAAACTACTAGGTGAACTATTTTTAGAATGATCACTTTATGGTTTATATTTCACAGGATCATAAACTGGAGCTGGGAAGGCACTTAGAGATTGTCTAATTTATTCCCCTTTGATCAAAGTTTTCTCAGACTCTGCCACAAAATCCTCTTTGGCCTGTTTTCTCACCTCCTTGGCCACCAAATACTCCATGACCAGTGCTGCCACAACCATCACCTCCAAAGCCACAGAGCTTGGCCCAGTCCAGAGTTTCTTTGTTTCAATCAATCTCCCCATCTTCCACGGCCTCTTTCACAGTTTTAGAATCTTCTTTCAAGTTGAAGTTCATAAAACTGAACCCTTTAGATGGCTCTATCCTCCTCACTTCCTGACTATCCTGGCAGCTACAAAGCTGTGAAATGAATCTTTCATTGTTTCTTCTGCTGCATCTTTGGATAGACTTTTGATGAACAAAGGTTTGTAAGACTGGATCCTTCGAGCTGCACTAATTGTCTTCTGTCCTTTAGCTCCAGCCTGAATGCTCTGCTTTCAATTTCTATATTGTTATAAGAATTCAAAGCTTTTTCCCCCTACCTTCCACAAATTCCAATTTAGGCTCCCTCTTTCTCTCCCAAGGCCTTGTCCATTTCTGCTTCTTTCTTGAATTCAATGTAAGCAATTCCTTTGGTTCTCCCATACTTGGTGCAGCCAGTCTAACCTCAGTAGCATCTTCAAACACTTCCTTGAATTCCTCCTGAGTTACTTTATAAGGCACATTCTTGATGAAGAGTGTCCTTGCATCTCCCTCTTTTCTGTTTATCTTTACCTCTTTCAGTTTCATTTCAGAGCAACGGACTATGGAGTTACTGAGTTTCAGAGCTTTTACCCATGTCTTCAGTGGATTCAAATTCCAGATAGCCAAACTTTCTGGTAGCACCAATGTGGATGCCCACACTGATAAGTTTTTTTCTTTTTTGCAAAGAAAACCATGTTGCCAATTTTTAGCTCAGAAGCAGTTTTGTTAAAGGTCAGGTTACAAGTGAAGAGGCTGAAGCTGAAATCTGGAAGCTTTAGTTTCCAATTTCTTTTAATTGGTTTTGGGGACTTTCTATTTACCATTTCCTTTTACTCTTTCCTGGTGCTTCTTTGATAGGCACTCCCTCCTCTTCATCTTCATTTTCTTCCTCCTCCTCCTCCTCCTCCTCCTTCTCCTCTGATTCCTTGGCTTTCCCAGCTATCCCAGGGGCAGCTTTCACAGGAGCATCTTTCCTTCTGGAAGGTGTAGTATCCCTGGATTCCTCTTCAGAATCATCCTTATCTTCCTCCTCATCCTCTTCCTCCTCATAGTCTTGTTTAATGGAGATGCTTACATTTTTGTGGCTTTGAGTGGCTCAAAATCTTTATCCTTCTTATCTTCACTGTCTTCTTCAGATTCACTGACCTCTTTCTTGGCTTTTTCCCCCACTTTTTTGGCTTTTTGTTTAAGGGGCTGCTGCTTTAGCTGAGGTGGCTCCCTTCTTTCCTGGTGTGATGACAGCTTTTTGGGGGTAGCCACTTTCTTGGCCTTGACCACAACTGCCTTCTTACCAGGAGTCATGACTGCTTTCTTGGAAGTTGTAGTGGCAACAGTGGTTTTTTTACCTGGTGGTACTGTCTTTGCTGGTGTAGCCCCAACCTTCTTGTTCTTCTGAGAGGCCACAACATTGTCTCTACTGTCTTCTTCTTCATCTTCTGACATGTCCTCATTCTTGCTATCCTCTTTGGGGGAGGAGACTTTTTTTTGACTCACCTTAATTTTTAGCAGCCTTCCTAAGCTTCACCACAGTGGTGGAATGAGACAAGGGGGTGGGTGGAAGGTTCACATCCATTAGCAGAGGCCCAGGCAATGTTGGCAGGAGAACTGCAGTAGACCTTTGTTGGTGGAGACAGAGATGAAAAAAAAAGTTTATCTTTAAAATGCAGGGGTTGGATCAGAATGACCTTTAAGGTCCCTTCCACTTCTATACCTGCAATCCCATAATGTTATTAACTCCTTTGTTTCTCTGAAGACAATCTTTGAGTCATCTTTTTTTGTTTAGGTGAAGTGTCTTCATGTCTTCTGGTTTCATTTATACTAAGAATATCTATTTGGATGTGGTTCATCTTTTCCTGTATTATATACACTTGTTGGTTGCTGGAGATATATCACACATTGTCAATGCCATCAATTAAATGGCTATTTTCAGGCAGTTTGAAACTCTTTGATTATTCATTCTCTATGTCCTCTTTTCTATCATCCCTAAGGAAGAGAAGAGAAGGGCTCTTGCAGGACTGAAGGCTGTTCTGTTATTTTATTTTTAATAGGTTGTCATGAAGGGAAAGAAATTGATAACCTTGTGGGTGACCTTCTGGTGATGAGACTCTCTGAACTTAGCAGAGTTAGTCCTCGACCATTATCAAAGCCTTTCCAGCTAGATTGAATCTACTAGAATTTGTACTCTGCTGCCATGACCTTCAGGAACCTAAGGTCACTGAGACACCAAAGTGGAGCACCAGAGTAGCATTTTTTTCTGACAAATATGTATATCTAAACTGTAACTTTTCCCTTCATGGGAAAATTGGGTTCTGCAAATAAAATATATTTTAAAATATTCACCAAAATGACTTTGCCATCAGTCTTCAGTTGAATTGAGTCAAGTTATTTTGTGGCCTCCAGATCTCAAAGACCACAGTGCCTCGTGGAAAAAATTCAGCACTAAGAAATTACCCAAGTTATTATATAGGAAGTAAACATCAGGCCCAAAACAATATACTTCACAAGGATCTAAGCCTCATCTTTTATTAAGAAAGGGACCTAAAACCTTTCTCACTCTGTTATTTTGGAATGATCAAGGAAGGAAATGATTCTTAATTTGAGGTTATTGATTCTTAAGAAAGTGGTTTTTAACATCTAGCAGCTATTGAGGCTGGGCATGAGGCCATGGCTAGCCCTGTCATGTGACTTGGGGAAGTCACATTCTTTCTTTTGGGCATTTTCCTCATTTAAAAAATCAGATGAGAGTCACTCAACAAACATTTATTAAGTTCCTGCTAAGTGTACCACAGTGTGGTAGTTTTTGGAGAGACTGTTTTATAACCTAGAATGCATCATCCAGAAAGAGACTGAGAGCTGGTAAAGACCTCAGAAGTAAACTAGCCTAATCCTTTCATTTTACAACAGAGGAAAGTAAGACCCTGAGAGCTTGTCAAGGTCACCTAGGTAGTAACTGGCAGAGTCAGGATTGAAACCCAAGACTTTTGACTCCAAATCCATCACTACCATACTACACCAATAAATTTAATATAAATTAGAATATCAAAAGTATCTAAGAGGAATATAAAAGTCTTTGAGATCAGATGAGAGATGGACTTTGAGGGGAATCAGGGAGGTTTTCATCCTGAAGGAAGAGGTATTTGCAGTGAGCCTTAAAAAATTAGTAGAGTGTTAACATGAGGAGATGAGGGAGGAGGACATTCCAGGTATGGAAAAGCATATGAGCAAAGGGGCTAGAAGTCAAGTCTGCTAGATCCCAAGAAACTGTGTAATGCTGAATTGTCCAGTTTGGCAGGAGCACATGAGGAGTCTAGCATAAAGGACAAAATAAGTTGAATCCAGATTGTGGATGTCCTGACATTCAAAGCAGTTTGGAATTTATTTGGTGGGCAAAGGAGAGTCACCGAAGGGTGTTGAGTGGTGTAGTGACATTATCAGACATATACAAGAAAATATATTTGGTATCAATGTGACAGATGAGTAGGAAGAGAAAAAAACAATGGTGGAGGAATAAGTTGGGAGGCTATTGCAAAAGGCTAGTGAGAAGTAATGAAAATAGTGGTGTGGCAGGAAGGGTCAGGATGGTGAAATATCACTCAGATAGAATTAATAGGATCCATTGTTCTTTTGCATATAAAGGATGAGAGAGAGTGATCACTAAAGGAAGGCTAAATAATTTCTAAGTCCCTGAGAGTACTAAAATTTTGTGTCTACTTAATATTTTTGTTCTAGGCCAATGTAGTAGAGGTAGTATAAAAAGAACTACAGATTATACAGAGCGTCTGGGTTCAAATCCTGACTTTGCCATTTACATACTGTGTAACCTTGGGAAAGTCATTTAAGACTTTGGGACTCAATTTCCTTCCTAATCCATAAAATAAGGGGGTTGGACTAGATGCCCTCTGAGGTCCCTTCTGGCTATAAATCCATGATCCTATGATCCTAGGAAGAAAATGACTTCCAAGTAATATATCTAATTCACTACCCGCAATCAATCAAGTGTCAGGTGTTAATGGTGGATGCAGCGCTAGGCTTGGAGGAAGGAAATAACTTATTAGACGTGTGACCCATGACAAGTCATTTAATCTTGACATGCCCTACACAACTCTGTGGGATTTTTCTAAGTCATAGACCATTGTAGATCAGCATTGGTGGAAGGAGATCCCATGCCTGGAGTTCCCTGACAAAGTCAGTTGGCTAGAATTTATCAGGCATCTAAGTACTGATTATTGTACAAGGAATGGTATGTATATTCCTTCACCTCAAAAAGTGTTTAATTTGATTAGGGAGAGAGACAACTTAGCATTGTGGAAAGTGAGCCAGTCTTAGAATCAGGAAAACCTGGCTTCAGGTTGTGTGACCTTGGGAAAATGACTGATTCTCTCAATAAGTTGCAGAACAGTTGCTGCATGGGTACAGGGAATTGCCTTACCCAAGCTCTCAAAATAAAAAGGTAGTGGGAGGCAGAAGGAATGATGGGGGAGTTATTTAGGGGGGAGCTGAAATAGGACAAAAACACATTAAATGTAGTGAAAACTATGGCTTATGTTTCCGAGAAAGTTTACTCTGAGTTTTATGGCATGAAAATTTAATGCTTTCCTTTCTTTTCTTTATACTTTTCTCAAAGCTTAGGTGTGTAAAATGAAAGGATTAGGCTAGTTGACTTCTGAAGTCTCTTAGCAGTATAAACACTGCTCAAAACACCCCTTTACTCTCCTAATGTAGATCTTTAATGTAGAGACTTTTAAAAAAAACTTTACTAATAGCATTTATACATTTGTCTTTATCTCTTGGCATTGCAAATTTCACGTTTCTATTCCTACTCATTAGGGAGTCCCAGACTGGTCAAAGGTTATGTTCTTTTCTCATCTCCACAGGACTCATATTTTATGCGTTCTCTGCTTTATTGAACACACTGAGGTTACGTGCCCATGGCTAGATGTTGCCATCATGTGTCACCACAAAAGACTGTATTGGAGTACCAGCTAAGACAAGTCCTCAAGGAAATCAAACTTAAGACAAATTGAGATTCAACTATTCTCACTGACAATTTGGCAGCTAATAAATCATCAGCTGGTATTACCTAGCACAAACAACATGAACAAATTGACATCACTGACATGATCATGTCTCTGGGTGACAGCAGATAAAGGAACAGGACAGAATTGAACTTTTCCCAAAATAATAGTCCAGAACTTTAACTAGGAATTTCTCCCAAGGGGCAACAAATTGCTGAAAAGTTAGTAGAAGCTTCCCAGAGAATAATAGGGATTTTTCTCCTTGGAGCACAAGGAGTTGGGGGGTTAGTAGGAACAACTTAAAAGGCAGTTTGGTTCTGAGGCTCTGGAAAAGAGATGGCTCATCATCCAGAGTCTATGGTGGAGAATTGTGAGGGACCAGGATGGCAGGTGCCATGAGGAGGATGCATGCCCTGCAGGGGAAGAAATACATGCTCTGAGGAAGAAATCCTCTCCACCTCCCATGTAGCTCCATGTTAGTACCCTGGAGTAAACCTCCATTTGCCCTTGCTGGTTATGGCTTTGAAGAGGCTTATCATTTAGAGGGGAAAATTAATTAGCTTTGGTTATCTCATTTCATCCTGCAGAAAACCACAAAAACTTACATGACTTAATGTCAGAATAGCCCAGTGGGAAAGTGGAGAAATGCCCAGGTATCTTGAAGCTCACTTTTTCTTTTCTGGAGGTAAGATGGGGTGATCTATTATGTTTTCTTCAATGTTTTTGCCCAAGATTTTATTTTATCCCTTATGGCTGAAAAGCCTTCTTTCATGAAAACTCTTCATTAACCTAGTGTCTTAGGCTTTTACTGGGCTCTCTTGGAGAAACAACAACAATTACTCTTCTTTCTCTTCTACTTCCTCCTTCTCCCCATTCTCTACTACTACTCTGACCCTTCCTCACCCTCTTGAAATCTTGAAGGAGATAATAATTCACAGTCAGGCTGCAGTTTCAGATAAGGACATAATTTTTTGTAAGACCTTGAAACTTACAAGTCAATGTTATTATGGGATAGTCACTTGTCTCAAAGTAATTATAACTCACAATAAGAGTGAAAGCAAGTCTTAGATTCCTGGTCTCTCAACCAAAGTTTCTAACCCACAGACTGGCAGGGATCTATTGTGGACCTAGGAGAGTTAGATCTCATTGAAGGAGGTCATTTGATTCTGTTTGACTTTGGTGGGAATGCCGTCGTCTGAGCCATATTAGCACATTGAGCTTGAGAACATTGGCCAGTGTGTTTGTATTAATCGATGGAATTATTTTTGTGACTTCTATGAGTGATTTCCTTCCAACATACTCAGATTTTATGATCTACCTGTTTCCAGCTTTTTGAGCTTTCTTTAGAAAAGTCTGATTTTTCTGGGTTTGAGGTAGACTTGGCTTTGTGTGATATGTTGTTACATTTCCATGTTCCTAATTTGTTTTCTCATTGGTTGGTTCATAGAAATAAATTTTCAAATCTTCCCAGTTGGAAAAATATCAAAGTATAAAATGCAATCTGGTCATTAAGAAGAAACAAATAATGTCATGACATTTTAAATGACCAAAAAGCCCCCAATTTGTAGGACTTGAAATAAAAACTTTACAAATCCAACAGCCTTGGGTCCATCTGGCCAATTGCTTGCAAATGGTAAGTCTGCTTTCTTAGGACATTTCAGCAGCATCTGTTAGGAAACTCCTTCCACTAATATATGGTTGCAACTTATAACATCATAGATTTGGAGCTACAATGTACTCCAGAATTCTAAAACCTAGTGCAAACCCCTCATTTCACAGTTGAGGAAAATGAATCCCAGGGAAGTTTAAGAGCCTTGCACAGGCTCATACAGGTAGAATCAAAGGCAGAATTTGAACCCAGGTTCTCTGACTACAGAGCCAATGCCCTTTCCTTTAACCATTACTTAAACTCTTAGAGAGTTATCTGAGACTTTTAGAGTTTGACTTTCCCATGTTCACACAGCTAGACTTAAACCCAGGCCTTCTGGACTGAAAGGGAGGCCCTCTCTCTGTTAGAACACACTGCCTTTCATTTTTACTATTACTTTCCTTTCAATGTCTGTGTTTTTTTTTTTTATTGACTGTTTGTAGCTTTATTCCATGTAGTAGTTATGGTCTGATTTTTCTGATTCACACTGAGTTGGTAGAAAACTGTAGCTAGGACAAAAGGTAGCCTGTAAAATGCTTATTTGCAAAACATGTGACAAAATGCTAAGACATGTTTTCAAAGTGCCAAATACCATAAAATGTGCCCTTGCTTTGCCCTGAGATTTCAAACTAAGGCTCATTTCTTAGCTAGTCATACATCTTCATAGGGTGCTGGCATGTTAGGGACATTATGGGACTTTTCACCTTCCTCTGAAGTATTACCCATCATCCATAGCCAGAGTTAGGAGTCTGAGTGATAAGAGTAGAGACAGGAACCGGCATGGCAAAGCCTGTGTACTCTTCACTTCCCTAAGCACTGTGAAGGGAGGCAAGGCTGTAACACTGGGCTTAATGTTTTGTGAATTATGGCTCAGCAGTCTTAATAATCTCAGACATGCAGTTTTTCACGTGTTGGTTTGTGCTCATCACTTGGCCCAGGCATTGATTATTTGACATCCATCTAGTCAGGCAGAATAGATTTCCGTGTCCACAGCTGGTGGCATTTTTGTGTTTACTTTCATTTTTTTTTCTTTTTAGCTTCGACTATATTTTAGATGCTGCTGCTTTGATTTCCCTGGTCTTTGTGGTGTCAGAGCTAGTCAAGTTTTCATGCTTCCAGTTACTCTTACCCTAAAACAATTAATGGGTTAATTGCTTCTGAGTGAAGTTGGTAAACCATACTCGCTGCATTTACAATGGAGCAATGAGGTAAGATGACTGTGTAAATTTATTCAGGTAGAAAAATTAGCTGGTGACTTTTGTTTCATTTTGGTATTGCTCCCATCTAGGGGCAAGGAGGGAAATAGGAACTGCCATGGGCTGAAGTTGAGCAGCTTCTATGGAACAGCCTCCTTAGCTGGGGAGCTCAGGAAGGCAATGATTAGAATGTTCCTATTTAGGAAAAGACCATAAGCATCATTAGAACTCTGGATAAATTTATTGGCTGAGATAGGAGAGGCAGAAAATAGTGTCAAAAATGCAAGAAAGTCAGTGACAATAATTAAGAGTCCAAAGGGTAAATGAAGACACATAGTCTAGAGTCACCTTACAAGTGTTCAAATTGCGATAGATAAAAGAAATAGGAATTCAACCAAGAATTTTTTAAATTTCCTGCATTCATCTTTCTTTCAGGTACCTTCATATGAGGTTATTCTTGTTCTCCAGTCCCCTCTAAACTTGTTATAGCTAGAGAGCTCCTCTCTATCCCACCTGCCCTGCTCTTTATATTAATCAACATATGGTCTTCACTTTTTTTTTTAGGAAGACAGGTGTTATGCAAGAATATATATTTTTTCTTTATCTGTTTACCAGTTCTATGTAGGTGGCTTTGTATGGAGAAGACTGGGAAAGGATAATGGAAGGTGTAAGCATGTGGTTGAAACAGAGAACTTTACATATCTAGCAAAACATATCTTGAATTACTTTCTCCTGTATCCTTCCTTTGGCTATTACTGTTACCTGAAGGCAGCCTCCTCTTGTGGGGTGAGATGGGATGAATTTGTTCAAAAAGCCAAAGCCTATCTAGTTTTGTTTCTTTCTTTGTTCCCCTCCCTTCCACTTTCCCCTCCACCTTTTGGCAGTTTGACCATAAGAAATTTTTATTCTTGTTGTTGTTTGTCTTTCATTTTTGAAGAGGACCATGACATCATGGAGACGATGCCATGACATGCAAGAGAATTGGATTTAAGTGACAGAGGGCTGTGCAAAGTCACCAGCCTCACTTTCTTTTCTGGAGCCATCTGGGTCCAATGGTGAGATATAGATCAGGATGACTGGAGATGGCCTTTGATGCAGTGGAAGACCTTGGCCTTTTCAAGCTAAGGTCTTTAACAGGTCTCAGTTAAATTGAGGCAATGCCCATGGGGTGGATTTGTTCATGAAGCTAAGACCTATATACTTTTGTTTCTTTCTTTGTTTTCCTCCCTCTCACCTTCCCCTCCACTTTTTGGTAGTTCGACATAAGAAATTTTTATTCTAGACTTAGGACTTCAATGTATCACTGGTAATTCCTCTTTCCCCTATCTTTTTAATGTTCTTTCTTTGTAGGATTGGCCTCCTTACCACCTTTTGTTCTCTTCCACATCTTTGGCTGCTAGCCATTTATTTGGCAAACATTTTAAGTGACTAATCTATTAGGCAATGAAGATGATAAAAAAGATGATTAAACGTAGTCTCTGCTTGCGTGGAGCTTATACTCTAGGACAGAGGTTTGTTAACCTTTTTCATGTGTCTTGCACCCCTTTGGCAGTCAGGTGAAGCCTATGGATACATAGGATTACAAATGAAATCAATTCTATTGAAATACAGTTCTTACAGTATTGAAAAACAAACACATGCTAATAAACAAGGTTAAAAACTCATACTCGGGAGGAGGTGTTATGACACACACAAATTGTAAATAGAGAATAACAATATAATGCTGGTTAGAATATGATGCAAAGTATCAGAGAGGTCCAAAGACCATATTCAAAAATCCAAGGTAGAAAAGATTATTTCAGAGTGAGGGATTAGGGATAGCTTCACAAAGGAAATTAAATTTGCTATAAGGTATGAAGAATTCCATCAGGATGTCAATAAATGGTTATGGGACCGAGTGACTTATTAGCCCTTAGCATTATCATCTACCTCAGTCTTAACCCAAGCATTTCCATAAGGTCCTGTCTGGAACAGCAACATGGAAGTCCTGCTTCTTCCTGCTTTGATGTGTGGCCATACACAACTGCTGCATGGGAGAAAAGCTAAGACAGTCATGGGGAATCACAGGATTTACAGGGATCCATTCAGTGCTCTCATTTTATAAATGAAGGATCTAAACACAGGGCTATGGGCAACTTGACCAAGGGAAAGGAATGTCTAAGTCATGGAATGAGGAAAGCACTATTCCTAATATTGGACACATATTTGGAGAGTATTCTCATTGTTCTAGAGAGAGGCAAGCTAAACCTTTCCCCAAGGGTCCCGTTTAGGGTAAGTCTTCTGTAAAATCATCAGCTGGAGCCACCATGAGCTCTGGACCCCACATTGTTAGGTGCCAATGACTCACTCCAGTTCCATTTTACCATAAAAATTAGAAGGCCCCAAGGCCCCTTCCCCTATATCATTGTCTCCCATTGGATTCCTTGGGTGGAGTCCAACCATGAGCGAAGTAGCAAATGGGACTAAGGTGAAGAGAAAAGGTCAAGGCTGATTCCTATCTTTTTAAAGACCCCTAGCTCTGTCCACACATCTATTTTTTTTTAAAGTATCTCCTAACCATGTAGTTAGCAGACTGGAAGCAGCTATACCATACCTATTTATGCTCTATACTGTCTCCAAGGACTTCTATGTCATCAGAACTCTCCTGAAGTAGGTTCCTTAGTCTTTTCATATGGGTGCTCTGCATATATATCATCCTTATATGTAGAAATGAATGTTATTCTTCAAAATAGTTATCTTGGGTGGTTATGTGCTTATTCTGACAATTTGCCCTTTGAAAACTCTGAGTCTGTGCTCATGTGATTATTCATTTTAGGACCTGAGTTCAACTTCTGATTCTGTTTCTTACTACTTATGTGTTAGACAAGTCACCTAACTTTACCTGGCCTCAGTTTCTTATGTAAATTAAGGCCTCTGGTCTGGATGATGTAAGGTCTTTTCAAACTCCAAATCTATGATTCTATGATTACATAATTACATAATTAATGAGTGAATAAATGGCTATATATAAATATATATATGCAATATACTGACTATAATATAAAAGCTATAGTCTTTTTACAGTTAAAAGGTATAGTTGAAAGTGGGCTGGATTTAGAATCAGATGATCTGGGTTCAAAACCCAATTCAGTCACTTACTAAATATGTCACCCTTGGATAAGTCATTTCAGTTTCTTTATCTGAAAAATGAGGGAGTTGGGCTGGATACTTTCCAAGGTTCTTTACAGGTCTAAATGTATTATCCTGTGAAGAAAATGTTGCTAAAACATATTCCAATCATTGAAGTTCTTTTTATGTATAATTCATTATTTGTATTGTACTCTGAGATTTACAAAATGTTTTGCTCACATGATTGGATCCTTGCAGAGTTCTTATGAGGTAAGTACTACAGATATTATCAGTAATTTACAGATAAAGAGAGTGAGGCTTAGGTTAAATGTCTTTCCCAGAGTGACATTTCCCAGAGTAGGTGTTGGACATGGGATCTGAACCCTTTTTTCCTGCTTCCAGGTCCAGTACTCCTTCTACTGCAGCTTTCTTCATTTGCATAGGGCACCATGCAAACATAACCACCCAGAGTGTTTGGAAGATTATATTTCTGTGTGGTGAACACAATTCTTATAAATTACTTCCTAGAATCCTTAAAATTAAGTTTCTTTTAGGTTATTCCTTTCCAATTGTGATATATCTCCAGGATCCTGGCATTCAACAACTCGGCCCTCTGACCTGTTCCAGTTATAAATAGAGATCCAATGTATGCCTTTGACAATCTTTTCATCAGGCCCGGGGGATAGTTCTCAGCTTAGACACTGTGACCTCAAATGAGTCCAGCTGGCACAAGAGTACTATCATACACTTCACCTCATGGCCCCTAAACATAACATCTCTCTCAGCACTCACCTTCTTCATACAGAATGAATCTGGTTTGTCAGTTTAATGACAGGTGCCTTTGGGAGTTTAGTGTGGAAGGTACTTTGAAGATAAAAAATTCTTTCCCCAAAGTGGAGACTTGAAAACATTAAAACAGACAGGGATATTTAGAGGGCATTTTCTTCTGGACAAAAACTCCCAACAAAATGAACCTCTTTCCTCCAAAGCACATTAGTTCCATACCTTCCGATTCTGAGAGGCAATGCATGAGTATAGTGGTCAAAAGTTTACAAGATGCTTTTCTCATTGCGGTCAGGTGAGGAAAATATTTGCAAGTAACTTTATCTCTATTATATATATGAGAAATTACACAGAGCTTTCATAAAGTCATAAAAGAGATTAAGTGAATTGCACAGCTAGCAGACATCAGGACTAGCCTCAAAGTCAGGTTTTGTAACTCTTTGCCCAGTGCTCTTTCTACTCCATGATCCAGGCTATGAGTGTTCTCATGAGTAAAATGGGGACATGAGTAGCTGACCTTGCAACTTAATAGACATGTTGGAAGCAAGGCAGCAATTAGAAAACGTAAGCCAGAGCTGCCGACTCCATTCCTGTTGTGGGATCAGGCAGCAGCAGCACTTTGAGAGAAAGGATGAGATTATGTGGGAAAGAACTCAGACAGCAGAGGGTGTGTGTGTTTGTGTGTATGACTGTTGTGCCATTTGATTGACCAGTAAGTCCAACGGCAGGGGGAGAATGGGAGAGCCCATAAATGGGGATCTGTGTTCCATTCTACTTGTGTTATGTTAGTGTATATTTTTATGAGTGCACTCATGCTCATACATATGGACAAAAATCACACAGGATGAGAAGGCATGAATAGGTTGTGATCTATGTCAATGTAAGTAATATCACATCAATGACATCACAGAAACATTGTTGAATTATATTTCATTTACTACTCTAGACTGGGGCTCTGGATAGATCCACTCATATTCCTTCGTCCAATCTCCTCTGTGACCAATTTAATGCATTTTAGCACAATTGGCCTACATTAGGAGTGTCATCTGTGGCTGCAGAACATATTAAAGCTAAAATGGTTCACACTTAGAATGGATCCACAGTCCTGGCATTATTAAACAGTGCTCTAACCCAAGGTTGTCAAATATGGGCTTGAGCCTATACCCACAACACACTCAAGTGTGATCTGTGGTAGACTAAAATGTAATTGGGAAATATTTAACAAAATAAATAAAAATACAATAAAACAGACAATATTACATTTTAAAACTAAGTCGATATAAGGCCAGCAGGGATCTTTATACATCATTTAGTGGCTTCCTTTTCTGTTTGAGTTTGATACCACTGTTCTAACCAGATGAGCTAATCCTTTGTGATATGAGTATGGAGGAAGGGGAGTAGGTTGGGGAGCATAATATTGTACACACAAGTGATCTTTCCTTTCTTTGCTAGAATGATGAAGAAAACTGGCATCTGGTGCTCTGGCCTTTATAAAATCTGGTCCATGTCAAAAGATTGTAAGGATTATGGGAAAGAAAGCTGGCTGTGTAGAGTATAATGAACCAGGGTGATTGCCTTCGGGCCTGAGCTTGGGAAATGCCTTGCTTATGGGCAGTGATTTGGAGGGGAGGCTGTTAGCTCCTTCACCTGAAGGAGGTGAGTATCAGAGGAATGCCATGCGTCCAAAGTGGCTTGCCTCAGGCCTCTTTATTCGCTAAGGATAGCTAATGTTATTTTAAGCTCCCATGCCCTGGTTATGCAATGTTTAAAGTACTGTCTTCAGTTCAGGGCATCATGTTTTAGTGTGTTAAAATTTTATCTTGTTATGGTCCCCCTGACTTCTAGTCAGTATAATAAGTTTATAGGCAGCCAGTATAAAGGGGCAATAGCAGAAAGTAGGATTGTAAAGAGGAACCTGGAAGTTGAACACAAACTGTCTCAAAGATCAAAGGGAGCATAATTTATAAATTATGTCATATATTAATTAAAATTCACATCTTGGTAATATGTGCTGAACCAGGGAAAACCACCTAGGTAATGCTTGTCAAGGTTTCTGGATTATGATATATAAATTCCAGACAAAATCCAGACCTCCACAGCTCCAGAACCATCAGAACATCAAAACAATGCTGATAGCTTTGAGATGATTTGGATATGTTAATGAACTAACCCCAAGATGCCACAGATAGGTACTGGTTTGTTTTTCCCCAAAGCCCCTATAAAAATGAGACCCCAAACTCCTGTCCCTTGAGCATTCATCCATCTCCATTGGGTCCATGCTGCTGAGTGCTCCCAAACTTTGATCCATAGTTATGTGATTCTCTGCCTCTTCCTCTCCTCATCTTCTTCCCCAATACTACCTTACCTCACTATTCCACCCTTCCCTGTCCCCACACTGCCATCTGCCTCTGTACCACTTTTCACTGCTTATCTCTGACTTTATCGGCTTTTTGCCTTCTTATTGCTACCCCATTTCCCACTTCCAGTTGTGGTCTTTCCAGTGAGTACCTAAGGAACTGGGCATGCTTGCCTTTGTTTCATCATTTCATAAATTATTTATAAGTTCATTTAGGAAGGATGTTGGCAAACTAAACCCAAAAGAAGGCATTCAATATGGTGACCCTTGAGGTCATATAATATGAATATTAGCTGGTGGACCAGAGGATGTTTAGCTGGGAGAAAGGAGTGATGGGGAAGGATATAATAACTGTCTCCAGATAGTAGAAAGATTGTCATGTGGTTAAATGATTATGTTTGTTCTTTGTGACTGCAGAGAGTAGAATAAAGAATAATGAATGGAAGTTGCCAAGAGGAAAATTTAAGCTTGATTTAGGGAAGAAATTTCCAACAATGGAGCTATCTAGTAATGGAATAGGTTGTGTTGGGCAAGGTGGTTGGTTCCTCTTCCCTCTCCCCCTTCCCACATGAAGTTTTTAAGTAAAGGTTGGAGGACCATTTGTGCTAAGGTTGTAGGGGAAATTCTTATTCGACTAGTGATTGGGCTAAATGGTCTTTGAAGTCATTCCCAAGTTTGAGATTTTGTGAATATACACATACAAAGTTTATATTTTTTTAAACAATTAGCATCATAACAACAACATCTGGATGCACGTGCAATTATTTCAAATAACTTTTTCATAGTATTTTGTTTGGTTATTTTGAGGTTTTTTTTTTGCTTTTGTCTTTTGTTCTTACACATATATTTGAAAGTTTATATGTCAGTGAAAGTTGCCACAGAATATCTCAATAAAGCTAATTGTTTTCGGGAAATTGAGAGACTACTTGATGGTATAGCTATGAAATATAAATAGTATAATCTCATTTTGCAAATGTAGAAACTGAGGCTCAGAGAGGTTTGACCAGGGATGCATGATAAGTGAGTGAAGAAGCTGGAATCCTAAGTTA
The DNA here is from genome assembly GCF_900497805.2 of Vombatus ursinus. Lineage (NCBI taxonomy): Eukaryota > Metazoa > Chordata > Mammalia > Diprotodontia > Vombatidae > Vombatus > Vombatus ursinus. Next base: position 62,957,115 of record NW_020954596.1, read on the forward strand.
GCTTTCCTGACTCCTGTTCAGTGTTATTTCCACTACATCCTATCAAGGACCCTTCTCTGATCCTTATTAGGTAGGTGACCGTGGATGTATTACTTAAAGTTTTGAGGTTTGATTTCCATATGTTTCAAATGGGGATTGAGAGGCAGTGTAGTGCAATTTCCTCTATAACCTTATCACAAGTGGCCATGGAGGTCTAAAGATCTGGATTCTAGACCTACCTCTGCCATTCAATGGGGGTGTGATCATAGGAGAATCACTTACTTTTAAGTGCTCCCAGAAATTTTCTAAGACTGTAATTGTTCAAACAACAACCACAAATAGTTTCCTAATTGCACAGGTAGGAATTTCCTCTCTGGGACTTCCATAAATTGATGTAATCACAAATCCAGTCCAAAAGAAAATGGAAAAAAAGGAATAATGATGTTGATACTACTCATCTTACAGAGTCGTGATAGTCAAATAAAATAAAGTTTGTAAAATACTTCGTAATCATAAAGTGGATTGTAATTCTAATCATCAGTTGTCATGTCTCTGAACAAAATTAACCAAAAGGATGAATGAATGGATGGATGTAATTGTTTTTGTAGCCTTTCTATTCTGTTCTGGTACTGTTAACTGTTTTCTCTTTCTTTTCCTCTACTTTTTCCTTCTTTATAAAGATCAGATGTTTGGCCCAAGGTCACACAGCTAGCAAATGACTAAGGCTAGATTTGAACTCACTTAGAGGGGTCTTCCTGACTCCAGGTCCAGCAAAATATCATCAGTACAAAATATCATCTACACTAGTTTTTCAGAATTAAAATAGGCTTAATTGCCATTATTATTATTATCTCAGACTTCCACTTTATCCTCTGGGTAGATCAGGGCCTACTTGGAGTAAGAAAGACCTGGATTCAAGCATCATTTTTAATCTATAGCAGCTGTGTGACTAGTGGGCAAACTTGCTAAACTTTTTATTTCGCCCAGCAAATCTGGGACTCTAAGTTACAGATGGGTTTCCAATCTCCATCTGTAAAAGGAATTTCCATATACATTAGAGATTTCTCTACAGTGATGAAATTACAAGTCAGGACAAAAAAAAAATCATATCCCCTAATCTCCTAGAAGAGCATTTATAGATTTTGTCAGGATAGTTAAAGCGCCCAGAAACACCATGGACAAATCAGTTTGGAAAACACTCATCTAGATAATCGCTTCTCTGATCCCTGGTTTGCAAAAGCACTCTTCCCAATATCCACCAGAATTACTTATGGTACATGCAACTGGATGATATCTGCATTTCAGGGATGAGACTAATTAACTCAGAAGAAGCTGAGGAGCTCATTTAAGATCATTGAGGATGAGTCTACACCTGCATACTCAATGTCAAATCTGTTCTGACAATTTTCACTTGAAGTGATTGGGTATCATAGAATTTAGAATTGGGAAAGACAGTGATCACTTTGTCCAACTTACCTAATTTTAAAAGTAAGGGAGCTAAGGCTAAGAGAAGGGGAAATGTATTGCCCCAGGTCACAGGTGAGTGAACGAACTTGAAATGAGAGCCATAATTGCATAGTGGATAGAGAACTGGGCTCAAAGCCAGGAAGACCTTGGCCTAAGCCAGGTCTCTAACATCTTGACCGTGGGACCCTGGAAAAGTCACCTAATCTCTTAGTGATCTAGGACTATAAATTTCAGAGAAGGTGCCAACCTGCCTTGATAGAGGGAATGTCTTACCTGGGAGTTTTCCATTCAGATGAAATCACAAGGTAAGCCCTTATATCTAATATTTCCAGAAAGCCTTAGAATGTGTTTGAGTTGGACATTTCAGAATAGATAAGTTATCAAGAGATTGAGATTGGGAGTGGGGTAGGAACATTGCAGGTGATAAGGAGGATTGGGAGGTAAGATCCCAGGGAGAGGAAGAGTCTGAGAAAAGGTCAGTTGTGTTTGAGTATGGGGAGTGCTCTGCTTTAATAAGAACATAGGGTGTTTGTAGAGGAATAGTATGAAATCAGGTTAGAAGTGATCATGTCTAAAGTTGACTGACAAAGAGGGAATATGGTATACAAATTTCCTTTTTTTTTGCAACATAAATATTCTTACAAAGAAGGAAAAAAAAATCAAGAAATGAAAGATACTATTCATTCATAGAAAGCATAGTCACTGTTTCTCTAAGCATCCTTAGTCCTAGGAGGCAGAGAATTGACCAGATTTATGTATATGAGCATAAGTCAAATCATGGGGCAGGTCAATCAATAAATCAATAAACATTTATTCAGTACTTAATATGTGACAGATATTGCACTGGGGATATACACAAACAAGAAAATAAAAAAAATTTCCTAATCTTCATTTCTTGGAGCCTCAGTTTTCTTATCTATAAAATAGGGATAATAATGCTTGCGATACCTACCTCATGGGATTGTTCTGAGTCAATGACTTTATAAACATTAAAATCCAATTTTAAAACATGAATTCCCATCCTCATCATCATTTAATAGTATAAGGAAATGCCTAGAAAATGGAATCTTTTAACAGACCAATGTATATTTGCAGGCATTTCTAGTATAACCGATATCTGATAGTAACTTATTATAGTGTATAGAGCATTGGAGTGGGAGTCAAGAAGACCCAAGTTCAGATCCCTGCTTAGATACTTACTAGCCATGTGACCCAAAGCAAGTAAAAATGATTCTGGGCCACAATTTCCTCATCTGTAAAATGAAGGGAATGAACTCTAGGGATTCTCAGGTTCTTTTCAGGTCTAATTGTATAACCTTATGTAGTATGATATTGGTTCTAGGATCTTTTCCAGAACTCAATTATGCCCTTTAAAATCCTCACACAGTTTTAGTTTTCAATATTTTAATTTTTTTTGTTTATGTTTTCCCCTCCAAGTAGATGTTTGGCTGAATTGACTTTGGGGATTACTCGTTTCCTTTATTTACCTCTTAATCCTTCGAAGTCACTTCTGCAAACCTGGCCTGAAGAAGATTCCCTGCAGAGATGACATTTCAGGCAGCCTATGAGGATTACTTTTTCCAGCATGAAAACCCAATTTGGGGAATTATCACCTCAGGCACAAGGATGATAGTTCCGGAAATGTCAGTCAGCAAGGAGAAAAGGATAGCATGGCTCCCCTTTGCAAATAGTTTGGCTGATAGCAAAATACCGACTCTTTCTGTCAACTAATCGGTGGGTGAATCAACCTTTGGCCCACAAACCCCTCTGCTAGCTGCTAATATCTTCTCTCTAATTCCACTGACATAAGCAACAAACACAGTACTTATATTCCACTAAGCAGGAGCACTGAAAATCAATCGGAGTGGTCTTGCAAGCAAAACAAGTCAGCCATCAGTCTAACCTCACTGGCCTGAGTTTTAGTTTTAAGCTGTAAAAAGAGGGATAAAGAGCACCAAGTTACAAGCTAAGTGGAGAGTAGCAGCTATATTGAAGTATCCTAAATGTGTCATTTCAAAATTGTATCATTCATTTAAAAGGAATTTTAAAGAAATTGCATCTTTGTGTCTCTGCATGTGCACATGTGGTTTTCGTCATTTGCAGTTTATAACAGCAATAATGACCTCAGCACAGGGCATTTTCTGAGGATTAATGACCAGCTGAGGTTAATGGCTGAAGGTACAGCCAAAGGCCATCAATTCCTTCTATCCAGTCATTAATTCTTAGGAGATGACCTGTTCCTTCATCATTATCGCTTAAGTGTGTCTTTGTCTGACCTTTCTACGATGTGATGTGGCACCATAGGAATTAATCCTGACATAGCGTTGCTGCAAAAGATGCACCAATCAAACGGGAAGCATTTTTCCCCCTCTCCTGAAGTTCTTTTCAGAATACCCACCACTCATGTATGTACCGAGTCACACTGATTCACTCTCTACTTTTGGCAGCGTCAAACAGGCAGGTAGCACAGAATGAGTCATTTGCTCATTTCTTGCTGCTATGAGGGATATCAGATCTGGTACTCAGTGGTCTTCCTGTTGTTAGAATGTTCTCTTCAAAAGATTTCCATATCTGTGGGGTATCCCTATTTTAGAGAGGTGTGTCTTTATGAAACTATTTTTCCTCTGACTGAATAGGATAGTCTTCTTTGTTTCTGAGGTTAAGGTCCTTTCAGGATATAAGCATACTTTCCCGCACCCCAATCATTAATGGAATGTTTCTAAAGAGCATGGGACCCCATGGCAATGTCCCTCTCCTACACATCCACACCAACACTGCTCTTGAAACAACTTCTAATTTTATAGGTACTAGGTAGTCTTTTAATTTCTGATTACAATTTCTAATTGTCTTGCATCCTCAGAATTTTTATTCTTTCATTTTCCCACAAAAGAGTCGGAATAATAATGCCGTTTAATAACATTTCTTTGATTTCTACCTGGTTTCTGATCCTGAGCATCTCAAGTGTTTCACAAACACTAATTAAGGTCTGCAAGATTCATGAGGTATGGATGAATGCTAATATATAAAGGATATAAATGGTGAATGTATCAGATGATGATAGCAGATGAAAAAGAGAAGGTAGAGCACTCAACTCTTTTTGTTTGTTTCTGTTTCTCCACCAAGGAGAATTACTACTGGACTGGAAAGGACAGAACAAGATACAAACAGGATAAATTGGGGATAATCTGAGGGGCAAGGCACTAAGATGAAGAAGGGTTGGAAATGTCTTATTGAAGAAGGTGAGATTTTAGCTGAGACTTGAAGGAAGCCTAAAAAGCTGGGAGGTGGAGTTGAGGAGGGACAATATTACCGCCAGAGTCACTGTATCACAGAGTGTGCTGAGGGGAATAAGGTACATGAAGACTAGGAAAGTAGGAGGGGGCCAGGTTCTGAAGGACTTTCAAAACCAAACAGAACAGTTTATATTTGATCCTAGAAATTGAAGGGCCTCCATAAATTCTTACTGAATTGAGTGCACCTAGGACAACATTAGTCTTTTGTTTTACCTTGAGCTTGCTAGCCACTAAAACTCCAGATTTTTTTTTTCCAGATAAACTGCTCTCCTCATACCTACCCCACCTTGTGCTTAGGAAGTATTCAAGTGAAGGACTTTAGATTTTTCCAATTATATTTTACCTGATTGGATTCAGTTCAATATTTTTCTCAGCCATTTCTAAATCATGCCACTGACACTCCAGCCATCTTGCTCATCCCCATCCCATTGAAACCTAGACTTTAATAGGTAAGCTTTCATCTTATCTTCCCTGAAACTAGTCCTCCACTTTAGTGCCTAGCAATTTCCAAACCATGCCCCAGCATGTTTCTCCTTCCTTTGTTTTTTTAGCTCCCTTTTATGTATTGTTTTCCCCATTAGACTATAAGCTCCTTGAGGTCAGGGACTATCTATCTTGCTTAAATTTGTATTCACAGCACACATAGAAAGCACTTATAATAAATGATTTTTTATTCATTCAGTCATTCTAACCTATTGAGAGTTTTTGGTATTTTGTCCATATCAGACAGCAAGCTATTTACCCCTCCTAGTTTTGTGTCATCTGCAAATTTGATATATGTACCCTATATGCTTTCAAGATATTAACAAAAACATTAAACAAGACAGGGTCAAGGATATATCCCTGCAGCATTCCACTAGTGACTTGCTTTTTGTTGATATTGACCCATTTGTGACTACTTTTTTGAATTTGTTCACCCAGTTTGAATCCACCAAACTGGGTTATCACCTAGATCACTTCTCTTTTTTTTTGACGACATGGTTAATATGAAAGACTTTTTCTATTACTTTACTGGCACCTGTAAGCTATGGTATATCTATAAGATTCCCCTGACCTATCAGTTTGCTAATCCCATCAAAAAAGAAATGAGGTTAATTATATATTGATGAAAGACCTACTGGCTTTCTGTGAACTATTTCCTGATGCCTAATTTCACTTTGACTGAGGGGAACAGGAAGGGAACATAATGGCGATGACTGTTACAAGATGTCCCGTTTAATCTCCATATTCTTGCTCACTGCTCTCCCCTCAGTTTCCTTAATACCACTCTACTTGTCCAATTCTTCCTCACTTTTCAATGTCTAGCTCGTCATGTCATCTATGAAGCCCTCTTCCTTTGTATTCCCATCATGCTTTGTAGCTTTCATTCTTGCCTTGCAGTTAGTTTTATACCTGTTGTCTTATTCTCTCTCTCCCAGCAGTAAACACAATGCCTTGCCCATAGTAGGTGCTCAATCAAAATTCTATTGAATGAATTATGTGCTGAATAAATTATAGGCCCTTTGGTGGGAGCAGCAAGGAGTCTAAATGCTGATTATTTAGAGGGCACAGTGGAGGCTAAAGAGTTTATTTAATGGGAGGCCACTGTGAATGTACAATTAAAATGATAAATGTCCATCTCATGCTAAAATAACAGTCATGGTGTGTGCAGCAGAACACAGCTTGATTAAGTTGTTTGGCCCACATGCTTTCTTATTGACTCTACCCCCGATTCTGAGTTGTGCTCAAGAGAAGCAAAAATGACACCTCTGTCTCTGTATCACTAAGAAAGTGATGATGTTGGAATGGCTTTGTTGCATTGATGCCAGGGATGTCTAGTAGGTGTTTATGATTCTGTAATTTGTTGAAATTTACTTTAGAGACTAGATTCTATTTTGTATAAGGATTGTAGATCTGTACAAGCTGGGCATAGGTACATAATGGCCTACTTGGTTCCTCTTCCTGAATCCCTCTAATCTTTTCCACTGGGTATATTTAAAGCCTGTCTGTAGATTTACCTTTAATTAATCCTTAGGCAGGGGGAATATTTGGAGCTCTCAGTTTGTACTTTAGTGACTCAGCACTGAGTCAGTCTTGTTAGGAGTCCCACTCTAATCTTGTTACTCCTGTCTCTTGCAAAGCTGAATTCCCTGTCCCTAAATCTCAGCCTTTCTCTGGCTAGATCCCCAATATCTGATGCCTGATCTCTCTGATGCTGGCAGCCTACCTTGCTCTACCTTTGCGGCCTGTCTATTGACGACTTGGCTCCCCTGCAATCACTGGCTGTCCCCCTCCCCCAGTGCCCCTGGGTAGACATATTACAACTTGGAAATGGGACTTCTGGCTAATGGTATGTGTGTCCTATCTGTCCTTTCATCCCATGAACTGTTCTCCTGGTTTGGAACCTAAGTTTGGATTAATGTCTCTGAATGTTTCTCAAAAAAACAAAAACAAACCAAAAAAAAAAAAACAACAACAAAACAAAACCAACAAACCAACAAAACAACTTTTGGACTACTGTATGTGCTGTAACACTTTACCTTTGTCCATCCCTGTGATTCTTTTTTAAAATTTTTTTTATTAATTAATTTATTTTTAGTTTTCAACATTCACTTCCACAAGATCTTGAGTTCCAAATTTTCTCCCCATCTCTCCCTTTCCCCTACCCCAAGATGGCATGCATTTGAATACCCTTCCCCCAATCTGCCCTCCCTCCTATCACCCCCCTTCTGTTATCTCCTTCCCCTTCTATTTTCCTGTAGAGTAGATTTCTACACCCCTTTGCCTGTATATCTTATTTCCCAGTTGCATATAAAGACAATTTTTAACATTCATTTTAAAACTTTGAGTTCCAAATTCTCTCCTTTCTTACCTCCCCACCCACCCTCATTGAGAAGGCAAGCAATCTGATGTAAGTTATACATATATAAGTGGTGAAAGACTAACTATATTTTTCTCTATGCTATCCTGTCCCCTGTTTTTTTCTATTCTCTCCTTTGATCCTGTTCCTCCTCAAAAGTGTTTGCTTCTGATTACCCCATCCCCCAATCTGCCCTCTCTTCTATCATCACCCCCTCTCTTATCCCCCTCCCGCCTATTTTCCTGGAGGGTAAGATAGATTTTCATACTAAATTGAGTGTGTATGTTATTCCCTCCTTAAGCCAGAGCCAAAGAGAGTAAGATTCACTCATTCTCTCTCACCTCCCCTCTCTTCCATTGTAAAAGCTTTTTCTTGCCTCTTTTATGTGAAATAATTTACCCCATTCTACTCCCTTTCTCCTTCTCCTAGTATAATCCTCTCTCACCCCTTCATTTGATTTTTTAGAAATCATCCCTTCATATTCAACTAACCCCATTTTGTGTGTTTGTGCGTGTGTGTGTGTGTATACCTCTAGAACATTATATTCCAAACCCTCTGGTTCCTTAATGTAGAAGATGCTAAATCTTGTGTTATCCTAATTGTGTTTCCACCATACTTGTTTTTTCTTTCCTTCTGGCTGCTTGTAATATTATCTCCTTGACCTTGGAACTCTGGAATTTGGCTAAAATATTCTTTTTGGGATCTTTTTCAGGAGGTGATCAGTGGATTCTTCAATTTCCATTTTGCCCTCTGGTTCAAGAATATCAGGGCAGTTTTCCTTGACAATTTCTTAAAAGATGATGTCTAGGCTATTTTTTTTTTATTGTGGCTTTCAAGTAGTCTAATAATTCTTTAATTATCTCTCCTGGATATATTTTACTGGTCAGTTGTTTTTCCAATGAGATATTTTACATAGTCTTCAATTTTTTTTAATCTTTTGGCTTTGTTTTATAGTTTCTTGATTTCTCATAGTCATTAGCTTCCATTTGCTCCATTCTAATTTTTAAGTAATTATTTTCTTCAGTGAGCTTTTGGTCCTGATTTTTCATTTGGACAATTCTGCTTTTTAAGGCATTCTTATTTTCATTGGCTTTCTGGACCTCTTTTGCCATTCGGGTTAGTCTATTTTTTTAAGGTGTTATTTTCCTCAGTATTTTTTTTGGGTTTCCTTTAGCAAGCTGTTGACTCATTTTTCATGAGTTTCTTGCATCACTCTCATTTCTCTTCCCAATTTTCCTCAAATTCTCTTACTTGCCTATCAAAGTCCTTTTTGAGCTCTTCCGTGGCCTGAGACCAATTCATATTTTTCTTGGAAGCTTTGGATGTAGGAGCTTTGGTTTTGTTGTCTTCTGGTTGTATGTTTTGATCTTCTTTGTCACCAACGTAAGATTCTATAGTCTGGGATTTTTCCACTGTTTGCTCATGTTCCCAGCCAGTTACTTGATTTTTTAACTCTTTATTAAAGTAGGGCTCTGCTTCCAGGGTGGAGAGTGTACTGTTCCAAGCTTCAGGGGTTTTGTGCAGTTGTTTTCAGAGATACTTCTAGGGACCTGTAAATTTTCAGTTTTTCCGAGGTGGTATGATCAAAGGAGAGATGTTTACTCCTTTCCTGGCCTGTGCTCTGGTCTATGAGTGACCACAAGCAGTCTTTTCTGCCTTGGAACTGTGAGGAGGATTCCCTCTCCACTACTGCAAGCTACACCACACCACCCTCCACCGCTCCTCCTCACCCCAAGATTGCCATCCAGGACTTTGACCCAGATCCAAGCATGAGAAAACAAGAGAATCCTGCCTCAGTGTCAGCAAAAAGATTCCTGCAATCCCCTTCTAATCAGCCACTTGATCCCCCCACCATTTGTGGGCTGAGAGCTCTAAAAGCAGCTATTGCCATTGTGGCCTCTGCCCCAGGGCCAAGCTAGGGCCAGGGCTGGACCATGCTCCTCTGTCACCCAGGTCTGACAGACCTTTCCCACTGACCTTCTAAGCTGCAATTGGTGTTTGTGGGTTAAGAAGTCTGGAAACTGTCACAGCTGCCTGTGATTCAGTCCCCTGGGGCCTGCTTTGAGTTTGCTGGGGCCACATCTTTGCCTGTATAGCCTATGTTGAATTGTGCTCCTCTCCCAGCCCAGCACAACAGACCTTTCCTATCAACCATCCAGGTTGTCTCGGGCTGGAAATTTATTTCATTCTGTCTTTTTGTGGGTTCTGCTGCTCTAGAATTTGTTTAGGGAAATTTTTTACAGTTATTTGGAGGGGTTTGGGGGAGAGCTCAAGCAAGTCACTGCTTTTATTCTGCTGTCTTGGCTCTGCCCCTTCCATCCCCATGATTCTTCTTGGAATCTCAGTCTAAGTTTCAACACCCCTCTCTGGTCTCATTTGTACTACTGACACTCAAATCCTGATTATGGTAGTAAGAGTATAGAAAATTCAGTTAAGATTTATAAAGGGGACAGTAGAAAGTGGCTTTTATTTTTGAATACAAAGAATGGATTTGTCTTCATTTTCCAATAAACCCTCTCAGCAATATTCCAGGTTTACTCTAGCCAGTATTTCTGGAGAATCACTGGTGTGGGTAATAGCAGAATTCTGTGTTTAGGCAGTTATGATTGCTTTGAACTTGGAAGTTTTTCATTTTCACCAGAAGTGTTCATTAACACCTAAAAGTACATATACAGTGAATTAAATGCCACTTTAAATAAAAATACACCATCAATGAAAAACATATATCTATTTTCAGAAACATAGGATGAGTATAACAGGATTTTGGAGCTAGAAGGGGTTTTCAGTATCCATGTAGTCCAATCTATACATAAAAAGAAACCCTTTTACAACATTCTACCTTTGTTTGAAGCTCTCCAATTATGGGGACCTTACTACTTCCTCAAGTAGCTTTTTTTACTCTGAGATAGTTCATAGTGCTAATAAGTTGTTATATACATTATGCTTAAATTTACCTCTCTGCAACTTCTCATTACTTTTAATTGTGTCCTCTGGGGTAAAGCTCAAAGACTCTAATACCTTTTGACTGGTCAATCCTTGGCTGAAACCACCATATTACTAGAGGTCCCAGCCAAGCTTCTCACTTCCCTCTTGGTTAACTCTCTACTCTCTCTCTCTCTCTCTCTCTCTCTCTCTCTCTCTCTCTCTCTCTCTCTCTCTCTCTCTC
>NW_020954596.1:62967868-62994409 GCF_900497805.2 Vombatus ursinus
CTCTCTCTCTCTCTCTCTCTCTCTCTCTCTCTCTCTCTCTCTCTCTCCCTTCAAACACTTGAAAACAGCCATCCTGCTTTGTGTTCACCTCAAATCTTTTCTCTTTCTCATGCTTAATATCTTGTTAGTCAGGCAATCTCCATATGACACAAATAAGAAGTTCTTAATCATATCAGTTGTCCTCCTCTGAACACTCTCTATGCCCAACCACTGCTTCCCCAAAATGCATTGCATATTTGTGTGCTCATATTTTTGGATGTGATGACAAGGCATCCCCAAGAAATAACAGAAACATGGTGACGTGGGTCAAAACATCGGTGTTTCTCAAATTGTGGTTATCCATTTCCCCAGTCCATAATCTTTTTCCCCTTTCCCTCCTAATAGCATGGTATAAGTCTGGAAAATAAGTTTAAGAAAGGAAATCTTTTTTAAACTGGCAATTACCCATAATCTTTTTATATTGTCAGTCACATTTTACCCTCTCCTTGCCTTGTTTTATGAGCTTTCAGCTTGATTTCTGTTTTCAGCAGCACATTAGTCTGCTAATGGTTTTTTCTTTCTGCTTCTTAGAATATGGTGTGCGCGCGCGCGCGTGTGTGTGTGTGTGTGTGTAGGCATTTGTTTCAGATTCAGAGTATGTCAACTCTCGTTATCCAGCTGGGAAATTCAGATAGCATATTAATCCAAAGAAAGGAAAAGATGTTTTGTTTATCAAATTTATACATAGAAAAATGGGCTAACATGTTTGTGCCATGGTCCTTAAAAACTTGAAATGCATTAGCAGCTTAGAAAATAAAAAGAGTGAGGCTTCAGCAAAGATAAAAATAGAAGTTCTTTAGGGGAACTTGTGGGAAGAACTAGATGTAATGTGCATAACCAATTTTTGTGGGAGGCAAGGAGTTGAAGGGCTTGGGAGGGCAATCCATACCCCATTATAAAACAAAATGTCTCCTCTAGAACATTCCTTCCATTTAGTCCTTGGCTCAGAAGATTCCATGAATTGGAGCACTTATCACCAACTTAAATTAAATGTGACCAAACAGAGCTTCTCATCTTTTTCATGAACCTCCCAAACAAGAGTCCTAAATAATTTTTTTTACCGTCCACTGTCCCTGCATTATATATTTCATTTTTATTTATAATTCTGTAAATTATGTGATATATAATGATATATAACATGTGATATAATATATAAATTATATAACATAATGATAATATTCATTTATAATTTTATTTATAATTTATTTATAATTTTATTTATAATTTTGCTGAATTATCCTTCAAAATGCCTCTTGAATGCATACTTCTCTCTCTTTTCCCCTTCCTGGTGGAAACAACTGTAAGTTACACATTAGGTTCAAACCAGCACATCTTAAATTCAGAAGATTTAATCCAATCACCATAATCCTACATGATTTCCAGCTACCCTGTCATTAAAAGGAAGCAGTAGATCCAAATAATTCCATGGTAATGTCCATGGTCTTCAACATTAACAGACGCAGTATATGCAGCCCTTTGAGATGTTTCCTCAAGGGAATAAAAACAACATCCTCTCTCTTTAAGGGAAAGTAATGAGGAAGTCTTGAAGTATGAAAGGTTTGGGATGAAAGATAACGAGTCTTGTTCTAACAAGTTGCATTTAAGATGCCGATAGGGCATCTAGGAGTGAGATGAGGGTTGGTTATTCTCTCCTTTCCAGGTTTTGGTGGCTTAGCTTTCTCTTGGTTTTCTTCCTATCTGTTCTTCAGTTTCCTTTGCTGGTGCTTCATTTGTGTTATGTCCACTAACCATGGGCATCCCTCCAAAGCTCTGTTCTACACTTCCTTCTTTTTTTCACTTTACACTATCTCACTTGGTTAAGCTCTCATCATCATCATCCTCATTCTCCTCTTCCTCCTTCTCATCATCACTGGCATTTACCTAATGCTTTAAGGTTTCCAAAGTACTGTACAAATATCATCTTATTTGATCATAAGTTAGTTATCTCTATGTAGATGATTTTCAGATTTTTATATCCAACCCTCACCTTCTCCTAGTCACCCAGACCTATAACCTCAGTATTATCCTTGACTTCTCACTCTCATTTATTCCACATATCTAATCCATGGTCAAATCTTTTTATTTCTATTACTGTAAGAGCCCTTGTATATATGCCCTCTTCTCCACTCATATAGCCATATCTCTTTCTAAGATACTCATCACAACTTGATTAGGTTACTAATTGATCTCCTTGTCTCAGTCTCTTCCTTCTTTAAACCATCCTCCACTCAATTGTCAAGGGGTGTTTTTTTCTAAAGTGTAGATCTGATCATATCACCTCCTTACTCATTGAGTGCCATGGCTCCGTACCTTCAGGATCAAATATAAATTCCTCTGTTTGGTGTTTACAGTTCTTCATATACTGGTCCCTTCCTATCTCTAGTCTTCCTACACCTTACTGCCATCTTTGAACCCTATAGTCCAACAAACTGATGGACTTGCTGTTTCTAGGATATGACACTCCATCTCATCTATCCATATTTTTGGATTGGTTGTCTCCCATGCCTGTAATGCTCTGCCCCCTCAAGTCACCTCTTAGTTTCCTTCAGTACTCAGCTCAAATCCTACTTTCTGCAGGAGACATTCTTGGTATGCCAGAAGATGTCCCTTTCCCTTTTAGATTACTTTCATCTTTTTGTTTATATCTTCAATACACTTAGTTCCATGTCTTCCCTCTCCCTCCCTGCAAATTAGAATGCATGCTCCTTCAGAGCAAGGCTTGTTTTTTCTTTTTTGGCTAGGTTTTCTAGCCCCATTTTTCAGAGAGTAGGTTCCTGACATCTTCTACGATCCTTTCTTAACGTCAGTATCTGTCTATTAGACTCCGACCAATTACCTTTCTTGCTATTTTTGTTATTATTGTAGTATTTAAAATTTTTTTTGTTGATGCCTTTTATTTTTATATCACTATTTTTTCCTGATATACCCCCTCTTTCATAAACACAATTAAAACAATTCCATAACTACATCTGACAGTATATACAAGAATCTCTATTAATTGACCTCTCTGTCTCTACTAGTGAAAGAAGTGTTTCCTCACTTGCTTTCCATCACTGCTTCTTTCTGCTTGGCCTTGGATCTTGTACTTTGTACTTAGCTAGTGGAACTAATTTTCCTACTATCCTTGTTTCTTTGGACTGATCTCCTAATTCTAAACCTACCTCCTGATATTGTATTTCTGAACGCCCTAGAATAACTGGCTGATTTCAGCACTCCTATTTTTATATTACCCAGCCTTTGTTCAACTGCATCCTTTTGTTTGGATTTTCTGTCATAACTTTCCCCAGTCTTGGCCCATATAGCCACTACCCAAACACTTGTTCATGGTGGCTATGGAGTTGGAATGAAACAGTGGACTCAATATTTAGGGGTAGAAAAAGCTGCCAGTACCACCTTCTGTTCCCAATGAAGAGAATTTGGAAGCAAAATTTTAGAGACCAGTGTTTTTGCCATCCTCAGGCATTCATTTGTTGGTGTCATACAGGACAAAAAAGTTGACAGTGTGATACAGAATGTGTCTCAGCAAGCATTTTAAAGTGCTTGCTATATGCCAGGTACTGTGTTAAGTATTGAGAACACAAAGAAAAACAAAATCTGACCCTCAAGGAGAATATATTTTAATGAGGTGGGAGAGGATGTAAATAGTTAGATCCACACAATAACTATACCAAGTAGATGGAAAACTACCTTGGAGTGGAAGTCATGAGAAGCAGGAGGGACCAGAAAAGACCTATTGCAGAAAGTAGTATTTGGAAGATGGTAGAATAAGAATAAAGTTACTCTTACCCTCCCTTATTGGCTGTTGAAAGCCCAGAAAATATCACCCCAGGAAAAATATTGGAATAGCTGAGCCAGAAGAAAGATGAAGTGTAGCAGTCTTGTAGCCCAAGAAGCTTGGGGAATTATCAGGAAAATCCCCTCTCACTCTGGGGGAGGGGGAGCAGTACAGAACAGGAATTGGCCCAGCAAGCCAGTGGCAAGCCCCACCTCAGCAAACCAGGGGGAGATCCTGAGCTCCAGAGTGGTAGAGCAGGCAAGTGCCAACACCAGGGACCCCACCACACTCCGACCCAGTGCCTCAGCAGCACAGGCAGGGGAACCAGTAAACACCAGGTCAGAAAACAACCACATGCATTGGTGTTCTCCAGCAGACAAAGTAATTGGCCGGGATCATGAGTAAGCAGCGCAGAAAAAAAAGTCAGACTATGTTATCTTACTTTGGTGACAAAGAAGATCAAAACATACAACCAGAAGAAGACAACAAAGCCAAAGCTCCTACATCCAAAGCATTCCAAGAAAAATATGAATCAGTCCCAGGCCTTGGAAGAGCTCAAAAGGGATTTTGAGAAGCAAGTAAGAGAAGTAGAGGAAAAACTGAGAGTGATGCAAGAAAATCATGAAAAAAAAGTCAACAGCTTACTAAAGGAGACCCAAAAAAATACTGAAGAAAATAACACCTTAAAAAATAGCCTACCCCAAATGACAAAAGAGGTCCAAAAAGTCAATGAGGAGAAGAATGCACTAAAAAGCAAAATTGGCCAAATGGAAAAGGAAGTCCAAAAGATTACTGAAGAAAATACTTCCTTAAAAATTAGAATGGAGCAATTGGAAGCTAGTGACTTTATGAGAAATCAAGACACTATAAAACAAATCCAAAAGAATGAAAAATTAGAAAACAATGTGAAATATCTCATTGGAAAAACAACTGACCTGGAGAATAGATCCAGGAGACAGAATTTAAAAATTATTGGACTATCTGAAAGCCATGATCAAAAAAAGAGCCTGGATGTCATCTTTCAAGAAATTACCCAGAAAAACTGTCCTCATATTTTAGAACCAGAAGGCAAAATAGAAATTGAAAGAATCCACTGATTTCCTCTTGAAAGAGATCTCCAAAGGAAAACTCCTAGGAATATTGTAGCCAAATTCCAGAGTTCCCAGGTCAAGGAGAAAATATTACAAGCAGCCAGAAAGAAACAATTCAAGTATTGTGGAAACAATCAGGGTAACACAAGATTTAGCTGCTTCTACATTAAGGGACTGCAGGGCATGGAATATAATATTCTGGAGGACAAAGGAGATAGGATTACAACCAAGAATCACCTACCCAGCAAAACTGAGTATAATCCTGCAGGGGCAAAAGTGGTCATTCAGTGAAATAGAGGACTTTCAAGCATTCATGATGAAAAGACCAGAGCTGAATAGAAAATTTGATTTTCAAATACAAGACTCAAGTGAAACATGAAGAGGTAAACAGGAAAGAGAAGTCATAAAAGACTTATTAAGGTTGAACTGTTTACATTCCTGCATGGAAAGATGATATTTGTAACTCATGAGACCTTTGTCAGTATTAGGGTAGTTGGAGGGGAAAAAATTATATATATGTATATATAGATAGAGATAGATAGATAGATTAGAGGGCATAGGGTGAGTTGAAAATGAAGGGGTCATATCTGGAGAATACAATTAAGGGGTGAGAGAGGATTATACTAGGAGAAAGAGAAAGGGAGAGGTAGAATGGGGTAAATTATCTCACAAAAAAAACAGAAAGGAAAAGGCTCTTACAGTGGAGGGGAAATGGGGGAAGGTGAGAGGGCATGAGTGAATCTTATTCTCATAGTATTTTGCTTAAGGAGGGAATAACATACACACTCAATTGGGTATGGAAATCTGTCTTATCCTACAGGAAAATGTGGGGGGGGAAGGGGACAAGAGAGTAGGGGAATGATAGAAAGGAGGGCAGATTGGGAAAGGGAGTAATCAGAAGCAAATACTTCTGAGGAGGGACAGGGTCAAAAGAAAGAATAGAATAAATGAGGGGGGGGCGGGGAAGGATTAAGGGAAATAGAGTTAGTTTTTCATAACATGTCTACTGTGAAAGTGTTTTGCATAACTGCACATATATAACCTATATTTAGTTGCTTGCCTTATCAATGAGGGTGGGTGGGGAGGGAGGAAGGGAGAAAATTTGGAACCCAAAGTTTTAAAAACACATGTTTAAAAAAAATGTTTTCACTTGCAACTGGGAAATAAGAAATACAGGAAATGGGGTACAGAAATCCATTCTGCCCTACAGGAAAATTGAAGGGGAAGGGGATAAGAGAAGGGGGGGAGAGATAGAAGGAAAGGCAGACTAGGGGAAGGAATATTCAGAATGCATGCCATCTTGGGGTGGAGGGAGGGGCGAGATGGGGTGAAAATTTGGAACTCAAAATCTTGTGGAAGTAAATGTTGAAAACAAAAAAAAAGAAATTACTTTTTTAAAAAAGTATATAATAAATTTTATACTTTTTTTTATAAAAAGCAGAATTAGGATGGAAATGGAGGCACAAAAACTCACTGAAGAGAAGAAATAACTCCTTAAAAAGTGAAATGGGTCAAATGGAGATGGAAGTACAAAATCTAGTAAAAGAAAACAATTTGTTAAAAATTAGAATTGGGCAAGTGGAAGCTAATGACTCTGAGAGAGAGAAAGAATCAGTCAAACAAAAACAAAAGAATGAAAAAAATACATGAAAACATAAAATACCTCATTGGTAAAACAATTGACCTGGAAAATAGATCCAGGAGAGCCAATTTAAAAATTATTGGTCTGCCTGAGAACCATGATGAAAAAAACAGCCTGGACAACATCTTTCAGGAAATCATCAAGGAAAACTGCCCTGAAGTCCTAGAACCAGAGGGTAAAGTAGCCATAGAAATAAATCCACCAATCACCTCCTGAAAGAGATCCCAAATTGAAAACACCAAGAAATATAGTAGCCAAATTCCAAAATTACCAGATCAAAGAAAAAATACTGCAAGCAGCCAGAAAGAAATAATTTAAATATCATGGAACTATAGTCAGGATTACACAAGACCTTGCAGCTTCTACATTAAAAAATCAGAGGGCATGGAATACGATATTCCATAAGGCAAAGGAGCTTGGATTATAACCAAAGATCAACTACCCAGTGAAACTGAATGTAATATTTCAGGGGAGGAGATGGGCAATTGGTGAAATAGGGGACTTCCAAACTTTCCTGATGAAAAGACCAGAGCTCAACAGAAAATTCGATCTTCAAATATAATACTCAAGAGAGGCATAAAAAGGTAAACAGGAAAGAAAAAAAATGACAACATATTATTAATAAAGGCAAACTGTTTATATCCCTACAAGGAAAATAACACTTGTAACTCTTGAGAACTGTATTGTTATTATGACATTTAAAAGTGGTATACATACACAGAGGGCATGAGTATAAGTTAACTTTGATGTGATGATAAAAAATCAAGTTAAGTGGTGAAAAGGGATTGTTCTGGGAGAAGAGGAAAGGAGGAGGTAGCCTAGGGTAAATTGCATCATATGAAAAGGCACAAAAACCCATCACAGTAGAGTGAAAGAAGGGATGGAGATGAGCATTGTTTGAACCTTACTCTCATCAGATTTGGCTCAAAGAGGGAATAACTTAATCAGTTAGGTATAGAAATATAATTTACTCTATAGGAAGTAGAAGGGGAAATGGGAAAGAAAAGGGAGAGGGTGCATAGAAGGGAGGATAGACTGAAGGAGACAGTGGTCAAAAGCAAAACACTAGTGAGGAGGGAAAGGGAGTAAAGAGAGAGAAAAGCATAAATGGGGGGAAAATAGGATGGAGAGAAAGACACAGATAGTAATCATAACTGTGAATGTGAATGAGACGAGCTTTCACATAAAATGGAAACGGATAGCAGTGGATTAAGAACCTTAATACTACAATATGTTGTTTAAAAACATGAAAAAACTTATACAATTGGTGCTGAGTGAAATGAGCAGAACCAAGAGAATTTTGTACACACTAACAGCCACATTGTGCGATTACTGACTTTGATAGATTTAGCTCTTCTCAGCAATGCAAGCATCTTAGACAACTCCAAAAGACTCCCGATGGAAAATGCTATCCACATCCAGAAAAAGAACTTTGAAATCTGAATGCATATGGAAGCGTACTATTTGCTCTTCTGTTCTTTTGTTTCTTCTTTCTCGTGGTTCCTTCCATTAGTTCTAATTCTTCTTTACGTCATGACTAATGTAAAAATATGTTTAATGTGAATGTATAAGTAGAGCCTATGTCAAATTGCATGCCATCTTGGGGAGGGTAGAGGAGAGGAAAGAGAAGAAAATTTAAAACTCAAAATCTTATGGAAGTGAATGTTGTAAACTAAAAATAAATTAATTAATTATTTAAAAAATTAAAAAATAACAGAGAAAACAACAACAACAAAAGAAAGTAGTATTTGAACAAAGTCTTGTGGGAAGAGATGGATTCTAAGAGGTGGAAATGAGGGAACAGATCATTCTGGTCATGGGGAACAGCACAGAGATTGGAGATGGAATGTATTTTGCAAAGAACAGCAAGTTGAGAATCTAGCTAGATCATAGAGTGTGTAAGAAGGGTGAAATGTGTGGTGATTGGAAAAGTACAAAGGGGCAAGGTTATGAAGAGTTTAAATGTCAAAAATTGTAGTTTATATTTGATTCTG
The DNA here is from genome assembly GCF_900497805.2 of Vombatus ursinus. Classification (NCBI taxonomy): domain Eukaryota; kingdom Metazoa; phylum Chordata; class Mammalia; order Diprotodontia; family Vombatidae; genus Vombatus; species Vombatus ursinus. Next base: position 62,976,410 of record NW_020954596.1, read on the forward strand.
GTGGTAATAGGGAATCAATGAAGTTTATCAAGTAGGGTGGTGATGTGGTCAGACCCCTACCTTAGAAAAATATTTTGGCAGTGATGTGAAAGATTGATTAAGAGAGGGGAAAATTGGAAGTAGAGAAACTAATTAGAACCTTATTAAAATAATCCAAGTGAAAGATGGACCAAAGGGGATATATGAAGAGATATTGTAGAAGTAGATCATATAATTTGGCAACTCATTGAGTGTAGGAGATGATGAAGGGAGGAGAAGCAAGGATGGATAACTTTGAGGTTATGAATCTTCTTAAATAATTACTTTACCAGAGATCATGTCAGATAACACCATATTTAAGGGCAAAAACATCAAATGTGTTACAAGAATTGGTATTTTATAAATAAAATGAAAAGGGGTATTAGTTTACAAGGATTCCACAATTTAAGCTTTCCTAACCCAGTTCCTTAGAATTATGCCTATGACATCACAGTTTATATAGAGAGATACATATAATCAGAAACAACATGACATGATAGGCAAAGGGCCAGCCTCTCAATTAGGAGAGTCTGGATTCAACTCCAGCTTCTGACATACTTTGTATCACCCTGGGCAGATAAATTCATCTTTCAGTACCCCAGGAAACTAAATTTGTAAATTACAGAACAGTTGTTTTTCAGCATCAATAGAAGGAATTTCTTCAGTAGGAGTTTCCTAATAATGAAATCCCAGTTCCAGACCTAAATTAAAAAAAAGATGAATGAATAAATGTGGTAGAATAGAAAAAGTGCTATATTTGGAGCCAGAAAACCTCAGTTCTAATCTTGGTTCTTCCATTTACATACTTACAGTTCAGGTACTGAATTTCTTGGGGTCTCTGTTTCCTAATTTGTAAAATGTGGGTATAGACTAGTTGACTTTAAGTTCCCTTTCAGATCTAATTCTATTATCTATGATTATTATCTAGCAACTGATAGAGGACAAAAATTCTTCTCTCTGACTATCTGAAATTCCAAACCTCTGGTTCAGGGTAAGTCCATCTCATTCTTTCATATCTTCTTCCTCCTGACAATAATCATTCAGATATTTGAGGACAGTCATTAGCTATCTAGCTTAACTTCTTTGATCTCTACAATTCCTGAAACCTTTGGTTGAAATTACTGTTTTCAAATTTTTAAATTATTTATATTTGCACTTCTTGGTGGCTTACCAGTTTCTTGATTTATCCTTAGAAGACTAAACTAGATTCTAGACTTTAAAAAAAAGGTTCATAAACATTGTAGACTTTAAGAAGGTTGATAAATTTTCTTTTATTCTGGATAATACAACTAGTTTACTAAACACAGTATTAAATTAGTAGTTAGGAAGGAGACCTCTATGTTGTAGCACTGCATTTGCTGCTGACTTGTAATAAACTAACTTAAGGTAATGCTAAAATACTGCCTTAGTAATTTAGAATGAAATTTAGCTATTTTAGTCCCATAAGGCCATTGGACCATTGATTTAAAATTGCAAGTGACCTCAGAAGTTATCTAGTTTGACCCCCTCATTTCACAGATGATAAAGTTGAGATCCAGAGAGTTTAAATGGCTTGCCCTAAGTCACAAAGGTAGCAAGTGACAGAAGTGAGATTTCAACTCAGGTTATGTGATTTCAAATCCAAAAGTAGACCAACTTTCTTTTTTTACACATAAGGAAAGCAAGGCACTGACAGCTGGAGTGACCTGCTTGAGGTCAGGTAAGTGGTAAGTGACAATATTGGGATTTTAACCCATCCCCAGACTCCAAATCATATGATTTCCCCATCAAATCATGCTTTCTCCTATTCAATTACATCGATTGACCCATCAGCCCTACTTTGTTTTTATCTTTAAAGTTAGGGCTTTAAACCTGGTGATTTTTAAAGTGGTTTTGATTATATGTCCTCCTAGAATATTCTGGCTAAAGCTAAATTTTTTGAAGGATAGATAGAGTTTGTTCATTAATTGAACTTGAAGAAATGCCACTCAAATAGTCATCTGAAGTCTCTAAAATTATGTATCTTTAATGAAGTTTATGTAACTGAAACTGAACTTGATTTTAATCATCAGAGGATCAACCTAGCTAAGTTCATAGAACATCATCATTTGGTTAGTTTTGGGATAATGATTTTCTTAGACATAGCAACTCATAAAGTCAATATGCTTCATCAATCAACAAGCATAAATTAAGCACCTACTATGTGTTAGACACTATACTAGGCACTAAGAACAAAAAAAGGAGGAATAGAATGTAAAATGAAAAATAGAATATAAACTACCTTTCTTCAAGGGGCTTAAATTCTATTAATATTAAGGCTGTTTTAGTAGAGTATCCATACTAATAAAGTGAGATAAGTAAATATTGAATTAATGGTATTAAGTAGCAATAACAATATTGGATTATCTATTTTTTTCTTCTAAGGTTTAGTATTGACCAAAGATTTTTATTTTGGTCAATGTTAAGATCATCTTGCTAAGATTCAAATTATTCTATGCTTTGACATTGGCCATAATATATTCTTGGTGTTAAAGTAAAAGTCAGGAAACCTGGATTTTTTTTTTCTGGCTTGGCTTGAGATTAGTCAGGGAGCAATGTGAAAGTGGGATTAAGATGGTACAAATCCTTAACTGGAGTTCCTTAGTTATAACTTGAGAAAGCAGATCTCTCAAAGTGAAATATTTGTTTATTTCAGTTATCTGCCTTTGACTTGATCCATGGATTGAATAGGAGTTCTTACTGATTTTGGAACAGTACATTCTTCCCAGAAATATCACCCATAAACCTTAACAAAGAATTCCAGGAATGAGACCACTGTGTTGGAGACACTTACTCTGATGTAAGTCTTGGAAGTAGTGATTCATCTTCTGCCAATCACATCATAGACAAAGCACTGGGAAAGGTATTATAGAGCACTTGGGGTTAATTAAGTCTTCATCTCTAATGTGCTTAAGAGTTTTCTCTTCCAAAAATGTCATCCTTTAGAAGCCATGCTAAAATATCATTATTTCACCTCTACTCCTACATTTTTTTCCCTGAGCAGATTTCCCTGCATATCAATATGTCATGGCTGGCACTGTTTCACACTCTAGAGGAATATGATGAAATAACTAAAGCCATACAAAATATCATCCAACAACGGACTATTAAGAATAGTGCAAATTGAATGGAGCTGCAAATTGTTTACTTAAACTCCAACAACGTTGTATACTCACTTCCATCTGCCCATGAAATAGTTCTTTGGATCAAAATTACACTTTGTCCTGAACATACAGGTTTATCTTCTTTCCCCTTTGCTTTCTAGGGGATGGATAAATGGATTACAAACACAAATCATGCTATAAAATTGAATGTATATCCCCCTTTCATATAATTTGGTAGATAATTAATCACAATTTTGACTTAGCTTTCATTCTCTTTCATATTGAGATGGCTCATAGCCCAGACAAGGCATATACTACCAAATTTTTTTTTTTTTACTAATGAGGATTACACACACATACACACACACACACACACACACACATACATGTACACACATGTATACTCATATAACATGCATATATATGATAGAATACATACAATTAAATACAAAATAGTTAAATATAAGATAGTTTAGGAGGGAGGGCACTAGCAGTTGAGGGAAAATCAGGAAAAGCTTCACATAGAAGGTGGTATCCATGAATCCTAATGGAAAAGAGAGGCTGTCTGAGGTAGAAGTGAGAAAAGAGTACACTCTAGCCAAAAGTTGGGTCAATGTAAAGGAATGGGGAAGGATGATAAAATGCTAAGTGTGAGGGACAAAGAGAAGGGAAATTTGACCAGATAGCAGAGAGCGGGAGGGAGAGTACTTTTCAGTGATGCAGGAAAGATAAGTTGGAGCCAGGGTGCAAAGGACCTTAAAGGTTAAACAGTGAAGTTTATATTTTAAACTAGAGGCAATGGGGAGCCTTTCAGGTTGATTGAGCAGAGGAGTGACATGGTCAGATATGAGCTTAAGGAAAATCACTTTGCCAGTAGTGTGTAGGCTGAACTAGAGAGGTGAGAGAATTGAGTCAGAGGGATCAATAGGAGGCTGTTGCGATGATCTAGGGGACAGGTGGTGAGGGCCTAAACTAAGGTAGCAGCTGTGTAAGTAACAGGAAGGAGTCAGATGCACGAGGTGTGAAGGTAAGAAAGGCAAGGTTTGACAACAGGTTGGATACATGGGGTGAAGGAGAATGAAGAATAATGTCGAGATAAAACCTGGGAGATTGTAAGGATAGTATTATTTTCAACAGAAATAGTGAATTTTGGGGAAAGGAAGAGGTTTTCTGGGGAAAGATATTGAGTTCAGTTTTGGACATGGTAAATTTGAGATGTCGCTGGGGCATCCAGTTTGAAATGTCCAACTGGCAATTGGTGGTGTGGGCCCGAAGTTTGCATGAGATTCTAGACTGGATTAATAAATTCTACCTGATTCTTGAAAGTTAGTTTTTGAGTTCCTTTCCATCTAGAAACCATCTGGAACCTTATTTTTGATGTCTCCTATTATTTTCTAAACGAATCTTGTGGTTATCTTTTGGGTTTATGGACAAAGAAATCCTTTGCTTTTTGTCTATTTCTCATTGAAACAACATATAGTTCCTTATATGTCTTTTCCCTTGAAGCTAAATATTCTTCACAGCTTAAATTTTGAGTGTGTCTTGGGGGAGTATAAAAGTGTCTGAAGGGAAGTGGAAGTAAGTGAAGTTATGGGGTGAAAGGTTCACAGTTACTTAGGTCACTCTTAAGAAAACCTCTCTGGAACATTGGAGGATCTTGACATTTATCTTTAATTGTGTAGCTCTTAAATGTTTTTAGAACTGCACAGAAAAGCTAAATCCTGTCTTCCCAATAATGTAGTGCCATCTGTCATCCAAATTTCCTAGCTTTATATTGAAACAAAGAACAAATTCCACTTGTAGAATAATTTGTTTAGGCAATTTCCTTAAAATTATTTACCTGTTGTCCATCTACATATGTCCCCTGGTTGGTACTGTTTATTTGAAATTTGTTACCCCTTTAAAAGATAACAGATTTTCTGCCCCCCCCCCCACCAGCCCTGGCTCTAGAGATGGCTACCATGAGACAAAAATATGTTTATATATGTAAGATCATTCTATGCATACTTCTATTTATCCATTCTTTCTCTGGATGCAGATGCTATCTTCCTTCATATGTCCTTTGTAGTTAATTTAGGTATTTATAATAGTCACAATGACTTAGTCGCTCAAAGTTGTTTTTAAAACAATATTGTGGGGCAGCTAGGTCACACAGTAGATAGAGCTCTGGCCTTGGAATCAGGAGGACCTGAGTTCAAATCCAACCTCAGACACTTGATACTTACTAGCTGTGTGACCCTGGGCGAGTCACTTAACCCCAATTGCCTCCCCCCCCCAAAAAAACCAAAAAAAAACAAACCAATATTGCTGTTACTATATACAATGTTCTCTTGGTTCTGCTCATTTCACTCTGTTATTTTGTTCGTCTATCCGTGTTCTTCTACAATCAACGAGTTCATCATTTCTTGTAGCATAGTAAATTAAAAATTAAAAAAAAAACAAAAACAAAAACAAAAACAAAACAAAACCAGAAGCGAATAGAGCACCAGCCCTAGACTCAGGAGGACCTGAGTTCAAATCTGGCCTCAGATACATGATACTCACTGGCTGTGTGACCCTGGGCAAGTCACTTAACCCCAATTGCCTCACAAAAACAAAAACAAAAAAACAAAACAAAACAAGAAAAAACAGAAAAAAAGATAACATTTCACTAATGAGGATATCTAAAAGGGATCTGTTAATATGTGATTGGAGTTCAGGAGATTTTTTGGGGCAGGATAGATTTGAGAGTCATGTGCATAAAGATGATCATTAAATCCAAGGAAGCTGATGAAATCACCAAGGGAGAGTATGTATACACACATATGTATACACATACATAAATAGCATATATATTCATATACCATATATCTGTATAAAACAAATTTATTTACAAATAAAATAAGATGAGGGCCCAGGACAGAGCCTTAAGAATGGGGATAATCATATTTAGTGGGTGGGAGGAGGAAAATGACTTGGCAAAGGATACTGCAAAGGGGTTGGACAAGTTGAAAGAACCAAGAAAAAGAAAGCAATATCATAGAAGTCAAGGGAGGAGAGATTATCTAGGAAGACACTCAACTCCCGTCTCCATGACTTTGTATAGGTTGTCCTCCCCCATGCCATGCATAGAATGCTCCCCTTCTTCACTTTCTCTTCTCTTCATTCTCTCTCTCTCTCTCTCTCTCTCTCTCTCTCTCTCTCTCTTTCTCTCTCCTCCCTTTCTCTCTCTCTTTCCCTGCCCTTTCTCCCTCTTTCTTTCTCCTCCTCTCCCTTTCCCTCTCTCCTCACCCTTACTTAATGATGTGGCAAAATTAGGACAGTCCTCTCTATACACTGCATTATCAGCCAGAGTGAGAATGTGACTTCTGTCCTGGGATATAAAAACAATGACTATTTGTTAGGCTCAGAGCCTGTTTCTCCAATTTGTATTTATCTGTGAAGTGCTTCTGATGAGTACCCCAAATACATATTTCAGCCAGTACATAAAAAGAGAGCAATTTGGCAAAGAGTTCAAATATGGAAAGCTTCTAAAATAGACTAAAATTGAAACAGCTTTGGAGTTGTAATTAGAAGCAGAGGTCTCCATTTCCTCCCTAGCTTTTTGGTTCACCTCAGGGTCAGAATTTTAGCTTTTAAGCTTTCTCTCAGTAAGAGTAGTATAACTGAGCAGGCATTCCTATTAGCAGCTTGACTAGCTGGATTCTGGTGAGGAGACAATATGTCAGACCAATGTTTTAACTCAATCATATTTCTGCTTGGCTAGGCTAGGCAATGCTCTTAAGTCACGCAATGCACACATGCTTTGCAAGGGTGGATATGACTGTCCTTTCTCTAAGAAAGTAATATTCTCAATGCTTTCTAAATGTTTTTGGAAAAAATTATATGCTAGATCTATTAGGTAATATCATATGAATCTAACCTGTGATAGAATGGGGTTATTCATGCCTAAATGTTCAGTCATAATCTAAATAATTTTAGTTATCTGATCTTCATGCTTCATTATAACTGTTTCAGTGAGTACATAACTATTCAATATATTAAGAAATAGGCTACCTTGATGAATTTCCTTTTCAATTCAACTCAAGTTGATTCAATTCTATAAATATTTATTAAGTACATATGCATGTTTTGTAAGGGTGGGATATGATGGTCCTTTTACTAAAGGATTAAGATTTCAAAAGATTTCTAACTCCTTTTGGAAATCACTGACATACTAAATCTATTTGGTTATTTCCTATCAATTCAAGAGTGGAATGGACTTATTCATGCTTGAGTGTTTGTCCATAACTTAGATTATTTCAGCTGTCTGATCTAGATTCCTTTATTATCACTGTTTCAACGAATAGATATCAAATAATGTTACCTTGCTGAACTTTTGTAGTTCTGTTCAATTCAATTCAATATGTCCAGGCACTGTTCTTAATGCTGGTGACAAAAAGACAAAATGACAGCCCTTGTTCTCAAGCAGCTTCAATTCTCTTAGAAAAAAGGAGCTCACACTTTATAGGGGCTTCAAAAAACACAAAGTCCCAATATACTTAATATTATATTAATTATATTGTTTTCATTATGTCATATCATATCATATGTTATATATTATATTATGTTATGTTACATTGTATTATTTTATATCTTATGTTTATATGTCTGTTCCCAACAGAAATATTAGGAAATATAAGTAAATAGAAATGAAAACATATTATTTGGAGAAAAGGATTTGATCAATAGATAATATTATTAAGCCATTCTCATCTTTTTTTTTTGATGGGGTTTAAACAGAAATGGTCTGGGGACAAGTCACTATCGTGCTGTTATTTTTTCATATTTAATATTCTATGGACTATTGCACAGGTGAATAAGCTAAATAAACCTTTGAGACAATCCTAGTAGCACACAGGACAACAGAGATGGCATGGAACTTGTTCTGTTCCCATCTGCTTTTCATTTTTTTCCTGCTATATTGCTACATTTCCAAAACTTTTCATTCTATGCAGTTTGGAAATTATGGGCATTTGCATTAAAAATCTTGTTCTTCAACTCTTGAGAATCAATAGTATGTCTGGGTAGTTGTAGGCAATAGTTTTGTCTCTAATGATTACCTAGTTATTATTATTAACTCATTATTTTCATCATTTCCAGTGGGGTTCAGATAGAGATGGTTCTGGGACAAACAGCTATCTGGCTATTATTTTGTTATATTTCATATTCTGGACAGTCTCTAAGACTGAAAGTTGTAGAGAAAGTCCCCAGCTGCACCAGTAGAAGTAATTCCTTTACCTGATGGGAGGTGGAGCAGTGTATAGGGTTCTAGGCCTGGATCAGAAAGACCTGAGTACAAATCCCTCCTCAGAGACTTACTAGCTCTGTGACCTTGGACAAGTCACTTAATAAGAAATGTTTATCCTATTCAATGTTTATGAAATTCAAATATTAATAGATCAATAATTAATAAAATAACACAATCCCCTTAACCCTCACTTCAATTAAATCACAGGTCCAGTACCTCACATATAGGCAATATTCTACGGAATTTTAAAAAATGTGGATAAAATAACTGCTTTTTGGCAACTGTTAAATACAAATATTAGAATGTAAGCTATCATTATCATCATGATCATCATTGGGCTTTATGGGTTATTCAGGGACGACTAGCACCTCTAATGTGAAGGCTTACTGAGCCCTTTTCAGGGCTGCTCACCCACCTTTAGAGTCTACCTGATTCACACCACTCTTACCTGTTACTCCAAGAAGCTGCAGCATGTGCAGTGGCCACATGCCAGTAAACCTGTCTCAGCAAATGGGCTAAACCAGGTGGAGGGCAATCAACAGGCCTTGAACCATCGGTGAGTTAGGGGCTGTCTACCCCAAGCATGTGAAGGCTTCTTCTGGCAGAAATGGGTGGATGAGAACAATTTATTTCAATAACTATGAAGGCCTCTGAAGCAGGTTCTGTGGAGCACTTAGAGCTTGGTCAGACATTAGACGCCAAAGTCATCAATGCATCTTGGGCCATTGCCAGTCATTTTGACTTTTGCCTTGCCACTGGACTTCGATGACTCTGAAAGGGAAAGTGAGGTTGATGACTTTGTGCAACACTGCCTCACTTAAAGTCCAATTCAAGTGCTAGTCAAGACATTGCCCCATGATGTCATTGGTCCTCTCTGAATAGGAAGGACGAAAACAACAGTCATCAGCATAAATTTTATTATTATTAATTGTTATTATTTCATTGTTATATGCTAATATCATCATTGGTCCAGTGGTTTCTTTAGTGGGGGGAACATCTAATGGGGGAACTCTACTGATACAGATGGAGGACTTAGAATATTGCCAAGAGGCACTGAGAGTGATTAGCCCATGATCACATGGGGTTAGAATCTATTGAGGTAGAACTTACCATAGCATTATAGTTTTAGGGGCCTTGGAGGTAAATAGAGGCCTTAGTGGTAACTCCGTTTTATAGATGGGAAAACCAAAGTCTAGTGAAAGTTGAAGATTTGCCGAAGTTCACACCGATAATCAGTAACATAGCAGGGCTTTGAATCTGTGTGCCCAGAACCAAATCCAGGACTCTCCCTACTATTACAGGTCTTCCTGTTTTCAAGACCAGTTCTCTACTACGTCATAATGACTCTCACCATCATTGTCATTACTGTTGCCATCATACGTGCTTGTTTGGGTTTACACATTTTAGCACACCCATTTGAATTCCTTATTACTAGAGAAGAAATTTATATGCTGTCTTCTATATTATAGAATGGTGAAGGTAGCCAGGAATTTTATTTTCAAAAAAGGATATGAACCTTAAATTTACTTCTATGTTTCATATGGTTATCATCCTTCCCTGCCCCACATCCCTAGCTATAGGCTCATCTTGTTGCATTTGTTATCATGCATAAGCTTCATTTTTAAAAAGCAGAACAAGATTACATTCTCTTAGGTTTTGTTAGAAGCTCTAGATTGAAGACATTCTTGACTCTTCAGTTCTAACTAGAGTGAAAGCTCAATACATTAAAATGCTCAAGGTATCCTGAATGGTTATTTGATGAAATTCAGCTTAGTGTCTGGAAAAAACAAAACAAAAAAAAACCCCCAAAACAAAAGTTCAGTTCACTTAAAAAAGCCCAAAAACAACCTACATGAATCTACCCTTAGAGTTTTCCCCCCTTTACATAATTAGCTTGTGTACATAGACACAACTACCAAGTCAGTGACAGTTATATTGTACAAGAGTGCTAATTATGGAATCTGGAGGCCTGGGTCTAATCCAAACTGGCACTATCTAGCTATATAAGCTTAAGACTTAACTTCTCTGAGACTAGTTTCCTTATCTTTAAAATCATAATATTAATAATTTCATTACATGCCTTGCAATATTGAAGTAGGGAAAGCACTTTGTAAACCTCTAAGTGGTATGTTAATGTGATTTTATTTCATTCAAACTTATTACATTATCATTTAATTATTATTATCTTTTCTAAATGTAGAACAGTGGGAAAAATGAAATAAAAGAATAAGAGAAGCAAAAGAAAGAAAAAGAAAACACTGTTCCAAATGATGGCCCTGGCTCCAAGCACTGGGCTTGTTGCTATCAGAAAGATCTGGGTTCAGATTTTGTCTGTGACATTAGTTGCTGGGCAACCCTGAGTTAGTTTTTAACCCCAAATCCTCAGCTTCTTCATCTGTAAATGATGGTAATAAATCTTGCACACATACTTCAAAGAGTTACTGTTAGGGTCAGACAAAATCATACCTGAAAAGCCTCTTGAAAACTTTAAAGCACCATATGTGTCCATTTCTATTAGATAGATAACTATATTGGAACCATAATTTTATGAGAATGGGCAAGAGACTTCCTCTACCAATTACAGCTTTAGAGAGTTACCTGGGGATATGGAGAGCTTAAGTGACTTGTCCATGATCACATAGCCAATATGTGGCAGAGGGAGAACAGAGGTGAGATGATGCTGACTGACCTCCCTGGCTTCCTTTAAGTTCCAACTAAAATCCCACCTTCCACAGGAAGCCTTCCCCAACCCCTCTTAATTCTAGTTCCTTCTCTCTGTTAATTATTTCCTATTTATCCTACTTGTAACTTGCTTTGGATAATTTATTTGCATATTGTTTCTCCCACTAGATTGTAAGCTCTTTAAAGGCAAGAAATATCTTTTATATCTTTTTGTATCCCCAGTGTTTGGCACTATGCCTGACACATAGTAGGTCCTTCATAAATATCTATTGATCATGATGATTGGTCGTAATGATAATAATGTTGATGAAAGAAAATCATGAACTTGGAAAGTGACTCCCAGGAAAAATGTGAGAATAAGTTTTAAATAATACAAATAATAAGTAGTTAAGCAATAAGAAGCTATTAAAAGATAGAGGAATTCCTACTTGATTCTGAAAAGAATCCTCTAGGCAACATTTCTTTCATGTCAGTTTGCATTTACATTAATATCAAAAATTTTAAAATGCAATCAAGGGAGTAAACATTCAGAATGATGGGGATGGGGGGAAAAGATGAGGTTGAGGAGAGGAGGAGAGAGAAAAAGGAGGAGGAAATACATGGTGTGGGGAGAGATAAATGGTGGAGGGGGAATAAAAAGGGAAAGGGAGAGGGAGGGAGAGAGATGGAGAGGAGCATTCATCCAAAATGCAAAGTTTGGGAGAATTTAAAGGTCTAAAAAGTTTGATTTTAGAATCTGTTTCTTCCTTCCTCTTCCACCAAAATCTCTTCTTTTTTTTTTTCTTCTTCAGGTATTTTCTTTCCAGCTTTTGGTGGAATCTGTATTAGAAGCTGTTGAAATGCTGTAAGAAATTCTGTCTTTTGGAATCGTGACCAGAACCTCACATGGCAATGGAAAAATACATACACATATGTATGTGTATGTGAATGTATATACATATATGTAGCATATACATATATATGTATGTATCCATGTGTTACATTAACATAGATATGTTCCCTCTTATATTCTTATATATTATATTCCCTCCCCCTCTTATAATAAGGGAAGATCAAAAGTTAACATGTCTGAGGAATTTGCTGTGATACCCCTTTCATGATGAACTCTGGGTGGTATTTTTCTCTGTGATGATTAAACACTCTTTCCAGGTCTCTAGAGGCCTCAGGAACGCCAGATGATTTGGCACATAGTAGGATTAAAATGTCTTCTAAAATGCTAAATTCAAAATACAAAAGTAATAATCATCAAATTTCTCAGGGATGACCTTTCTTACTTTTTCAGGATGACTTTTAAAAGAGATAATTTGTTCAAGAGGAAATGTCGCAACTATATTCATTATTAATTAACATCTGCATTCCATGTAGAGGGTAAATATTTTTCATATTTAATTTCAACATATTTCATTATGGGTAGCAATTTTTCAGTAGTTCCTTACTGACTTTAGGATAAAAGACGCTTATCTGGTTGGCACTTGAAGACCTTCATAGTGTAACTCCAAGATATTTCCCACCATTCTGTGTTCCAGCCTAATAATCCCACTTTTCTTGTCCTTTCCCACCCCCCTCTCCCACTCCATGGCTTTTCACAAACTAGCCCCTATGCCAATATTGCTATCTCTTCTCACCTTGGCTTCTTGAAATCCTTCTAAGGCTCCTTTCAAAGCTACTCAACTCAGGTACTATCTGATACATGAGGCCTTTCTTGATTTCCCTTGATATCAGCTCTCCCTCTACCTCCCACCATTTTTTTTTTTGCTTTGAATATGCTTTGCATTTACTTATCTGTGTATATGTTGGATTCCTCTCCCACCAGACACTCCCAGTGGAATGTAAACTTCTTTAGAAGCAGGGGCTATTTTTAAATTTTGACTTTGTAACCTCAGGGTTACATATAATAGGTGCTTAATAAGTGTTTATTGTTGAATTGAATGTCATTTACCACCATCATTTATATTCGTATTTCTACATTCAACTCTGAGTTCTACATGGCCAAGTTATTTCATTTGTGAAGCAAGCAAATTATTGTGTTTGTTTGTGTGTATGTGGTTTATGTATACATCCTCAAATGCCATCATAACTCCCCCCAGAAGATTCCATCTTGGCAAGCTGATGCGGTCCCGCATATACACAAGACCCTTATTATAATACATATACAACACATACATATTCAGGAGAAATTCCCTCATTAGCTATCAGTTAGAGGAGATCCCATTTCATTAATTAATATTCATTATGTGTTAGAAGCAAAACCTCTTCAGTGAGGCAAAAAGTCTTGACAAGTCCCACAGTTCAGCTGATTCTACCTGTCACTTAAATAAAATAAAAGGCTTCAGAATGAGCAGGAAAAATGGTATTGCTGTGCAAAGTTGTAGGAAAATGACTAATTTATGTCAGAAGCAAACTGCCAACATCATAAGATTATAAATATTATTTTTTTTATAAAAGAAGGGACTGAAGATCATCTGGGAGACCTTCCTATACAACGAATATTTTCATGGACCCCGAGTCATTTTGAGATGCTCTGGTCCAGAAGATAAAAACTTTAACTTCAAGTGAGAAGAGCCCCATTCCCCTCCCTACTACCTAGCTTCTTCACTGTCAGTCTGTCTAATGACAGACACATTCTTGGAGCTTTCTGTACCTCAATTTTCTCATCTGTAGTCTAAGAATAATCATGCCCACCACCTATCCACTTGTGTCTCAGAGAGATTGTCACTAAGCTATATTGCTCCTGGGTAAAAAATATGGAATGATAAGAGGGAAAGGCAAAAAGCAAATCTACATGGCTAAATCCCTGAGTCCTAGGACTTAGAACTAGAAGGCACGATTGTTTCCTTGCTGTTCCCCAAACAGGACACTCCCAACTCCTGAATCCAGGCATTTTCCTTGGCTGTCCTCCATTCCTGGAATGCTCTCCCTCCTTATCTCTGCCTCCTGGCTTCCTTCAAGAATCTGCTAAAATTCCACTTTCTACTGGAAGGCCTTCCTAACCTCTCTTTATGTTGGCACCTTCCTTCTATTGATTATTTCCAATTTATCCACTATACAGCTGGTTTGTACATAGTTGTCTGCATGTTGTCTTTCCTATTAGACTACGAGTTCCATGAGAATAGGGACTGTCTTTTGACTTTCTTTTTGTTCTGAGGGGTTAGCATAGTGCCTGGCACATAGTGGGTGCTCAACAAATGTTTGTTGGCTGACTGATGGACTAAATTTACAGATAAGTGAACTGAAGCTCAGGCGTGATTAATGATTGAAAAATGTAGTGAAGGACATAGACCAAATGATAGCATTTGATCTTTATCCTCCATGCCTGGCATGCATGTTTCATGATCTCAGGAATTCTTAGACTTTTTGGAAGACTATTCCAAGACATATTCCAAGAATTTATGGCAAATGAAACTTCTAATCAATAGTGTTTTTGCTCTTTAAGAGTCTTTAAACAATCATTGGAGGTGGCATGATACAATGAAAAGAGTTTGGGGTTTGGAGTCAGGAAGGCTGAGCTCAAATATCATCTGTCACATTTACTAGCTTTGTGACCCTGGACAAGTCTTTTAACCTTTTTGAGTCTCATAATTACTTCATATTCTAATTACTTTTAGCACTTCACTTTCGCCTTGGAGACAGTTTGCAATTTGCATTGGTGGAGGGAAGGTGCCACACGGGGAACACCTTATAGTGATAGAATCATAATTCTAATTATGTATTAAAATAAATTGACATAGTGAATTAGTTGCTTTATGGAACATGTGAAAGCTCACAGTCTCTTTTCCAATATAGCCTAAGCAGTTCTTCTTGTGAGGCCACACTGACCTTTCCCCATATTTTAATGTACATTTGATATATAGATTATTTTTTTCCATTTAGTATTCTGTATTGTTCTTCCTGTCTTGAAATGAAAATTGCAAATGCTTAGATAAATTAATTGAAAAAGTTGTTTACCTCTACTGTAATTCACATAAGTACTTCCACATTATTAGCTGAAATGCAATTTTCTAATGCCCAACATTGGCAATCTCATGTAATGAATTGCAATAGATTTCTTTTCTAGTCTTTTTTCCCTTTTTTCCCTTTCACTTACCCAAACATCAGAAATCAGGGAATGTGCAGGCTGCTCACGATCTAGATAATAATCCTGGGCTGATTGGCACACCTGTTCTTTAGATTACCATTATGAACATACACATTTTCTTTGGAAACATAAATATAAAGACCATCTTACATTGCCACACTAATGTCCTATCGTGACCAATGTGTGCATGAACAGACAAATAGGACTTTTCCTTGGCAAAATAAAGTAGGTGATATTTGCCTTTGTGTTACTTCCTCTCCCAATTTTCCATGACCCCTCTTTTTGACATGCTGATCATTTCTGGCACCATGCTATAGTCCTGTATTTCCTGGCCAAATAATTTTATTTATCTCCCTACTTTCCCTCAGCAAAGCTTATGTCTACTATGCCCTCCTCCAGAGTAGTTTACTAATCATGTACTTAATCTCTGCAGGGCTCAAGATATTAGTTAGCTCATCTCAGAAACTATCCATATTAAGAGATTAAAAGAACAAGATAGATATTTTCTTGGTGGAGACAAAAACCCTCACTGAAGGTTGTCCAGCCCATATGGGACATTCAAGCTAATAAGGGAGCATTCTTTGGGCAATTCCTTTATACAGAGAGTTGGAAACAGTTATCTCAAATTCAACCTGAGGAGGCAGAACAAGTTACTCCATGGAGGAAGCAGATGCTTGTTATTCAAGGAATGATAAAGTAGAAACCCAGAAAGTATATGACGGGATTGTCCAGCACAATTCAGAGGAAGAAGCCAAGAATTGTGGCATTTCATGGCTCCTTGTTGAAAGGAACTGGTTTTCAAGATGATAACAAAAATAGGAGCTATTACAATGTTCCCAAGGAAGGTATATAAGGAAGAACAGAAAATCTTCCCAAATTTTTTCAGAACAGATGACTACTAACTGTACTTGATTCACATGGGCAGAAATGATACTGCTAGAAGGAAGCACGAAAATATTGCCAAAGTTTGCAAAGACCTGTGCAAAAAACTAAAGAATATAGGGATCCAAGTTGTATTTTCATCATTGCTACTCACTGAACGTAAGGGATGCAGAAGAGAAAAAAAAAAAAAGATTTGGGAAATGAACTGGCCAAGAAGAAGGAATTTGAAAATAGCATTTGTACCTCCAAACTGCAATTTAAAATAAAGAAATGACAAACTCCTGACCAGGGATGGAATATACTAATAAAGGTTGGTAATAATCTATTTATCAGGTATCCTTTAATTCTAATCAAAAGACTGCTAAAATAAAAAGGGTGGAGTGCTCTAGGGGAGTACTTAGAGGGAAAAGGAATGAATAAAAGGACAAAGGTGAGTAATGGCTACTCACAGAATAAGGCACCTCCTAACCTTGTGGTAGACTACCCAGAACCAGTTAAATAATGCCCATGCATGCTCCAACCTTTCCAAAGCACTGCCCTCACATGTTATTGCTCTCTCAGTAGCTCTGTAGTTTTCCACATGAAGATGCCATTTTAGTAAGCTGAAATCTGACTATTAGTTCTCATTCCTTTGCTTTAGAATACTCTTTTCCTACTAATTCCCAATTAGAATTTCAGCTTCTTATGAATAGGAATTATTTTAATCTTTGTATTTGTATTCCTAGCACTGAGTATAGCACCAGGAACACAGTAGGTGGTTAATATATGATTTTTGATTGATTTTCTTTTAAAATGAGAAAAGCCCTGAGTAAAAAGACTATGTAAGTAACACTATAGTGTGTGTACATCTATCAATTTGATTTGCTCCATAACAGAAGCCACTAGGACAGTAGCCTAGCCCTGAATGACTGGAGGCAGCTATGAAAAGGGGGGGGAGGCAAGATGGAACTGGGAAACCAAAGCTATTACAGTTAAACTTTTCCCCATCACTATTTTTCTTAGGGCAAGCCCTGATTAACCCTAATATTTGTCTACTATGCATCAGAGTTCTCAATACAGATAAGTAAATTCAATGGAATCCGATTAAGTAAGCTTTTATGTACCTACTCTGGGTCAGTCAGTATAGATAAGAAAAGGGGGGAATAGTTCTTACCCACATAGAATTTATATTCTACTGGGGGCTGGGAGTATGAATAGATAAATACACAAAATACATACAATTGAGTGCAAAGTAATTTCTGAGTGAGGGAGATCAGAAAAGAAGAAAAAGAGGGAAGGCATCCCTGTTGTAGGGAATAAAGATCATATGGTATCACCTAGTCCTCATAAGGATGCTGGAGAAGGAAAAGGCAAACCCCTCCCATATCTTTGCCAAGATATCTGGACAGTATTGGTGTGCTATGGTCCACAGGCTCATGAAGAGTCAGACATGATCGAACAGCAAGTCCTCACAACCAACTCTGTGAGGTAAGGGTAATAAGTATGATGAATTCCATTTTACATGAATTTGTCTATTCAATTTATATGCATGTACGTACCCATTTCAAACCTATAATTTGTTAGTTTGTTTCAGGAAGGTGTGAGAAAGGATAAGTAGTAATGCCTTCATTGTAGAGGGATATGATAGATAGAGAATTTTGCTTAAATTTGTTCAACAATAGCTTAATATATGCTATAGTTTTCTCAGTCATTGGTTATCCCACAAGTTGCTTTCTCCCCTTCTGCCTCTTCAGTCTAGTTAAGGTTTTCCTACAATAGTGTCCTGTATATAGGAGATGCTTCAGAAGTCTTTGTTTAAAATGAAATAAATGGAATTGAAAAAAATACCCAGTACAAAGGATACCCAATTTTAATTGTCACAGGGGCTCTTATTCTTATATTTTGAATGTTGTCTTCCTCACCCCTACACACACACACACACACACACACACACACACACACACACACACACA
>NW_020954596.1:62994419-62997113 GCF_900497805.2 Vombatus ursinus
ACACACACACACACACACACACACACACACACACACACACACACACACGCTTTAGGACAGAGTGCCCATGTTTGTATGCAAGTCTTTGCTTGATTTGGTTTCTGCTTGTTATTCATTGAAATACATTCATTGTAATGCATTTACACATGCCCTGAGACCTAATTCATGGACACATTTAAACATTTTTTATTAGCATTTATAAAATAAAGGACTTGAGTCTCCCACTCATTGACCCCAACCATTGCCTTCCACCATGGGATGTCTGGCAGATTTTTATCACTTTCAAAGTTTATGTAAGAAGGTGAGAATAATCTTCTTAGGAATGAGTCTAGTCCTAGCTACTGGTACCATTACAGGAGGTGGAAAGGGGCTACAGGAATACTTTCCTTGTAGCACAAGAACAGATAGATTCAATTCAATACAACAACAAAAATTAATCATCCATGATGAGTAGGGCACTGGGATAAGAAAGTGGAGGAGATGCAAAGTTGAGAGAATAATAAATCATTTTTATGTCATTTGAAGATTTATGAAGCACTTTCTTCACAGCAGGTAGATATTGTAAGTATTATCATTTTTACAATTTTGTAAATGTGGAAACTGAGAACTCAAGAGTTTAAATGATTTGTCCATGTCACTAGATAAACAGAGAAGGTATATGGGGTCTTCAGGGAAGACTAACACCTCTGGTGTGAGGGCTTGCTGAACCCTTTTTAGGGCTACTCATCCACCTTTGGAGTCCACCTCTTACTGAACTCACAGTTTTGGCTCCAAAAAGTTGTAACATGCGCAGTAGACACACTCCAGTAAATTCTCTCAGCAGACAGGCTAACCCAGGCTGTGGGTAACCAACAGGCCTCAAACCCATCAGTATATTAGGGGAATGTCTACCCTAAACATGTGAAGACTTCTGTTGATGTAATGAGTAGATGAGAACAATTTTTTCCAATGGCCATGAAAGTGGATGAAGGAAGCACTGTGGAGTGCTTAGAGCTTGGTCAGATATTAAAGCTGCCAAGGTCATCCACTGCATCCTGGACCATTGCCAGTCATTTTGACTTTTGTATTGCCACTGGATTTTGATGACTCTGGAAGAGAGAGTGAGGCTGATGACTTTGTGAAACTCTGCCTCACAAATCTAATTCACCCATGATGTCATTGGTTCTTTTTGAAACAAAGTATGAACAATAATTATAGCTACACAGATACTATGTATCTTAGGCAGGAATTGAACCCATGTCTCCTGACTCAAAGACCAGTACTATATCCATTATACTACATTGTTTATGTAGGGATCAGACTCACCAGGCTTATAATTTTGTTGGGGGATAAAATACTAACATAGACAAGTATGATAAGAAGGAAAATATGTTTAGTCTGACATGACTTCTTCTCTCTCTTTTTTTTAAGGCAATTGGGGTTAAGTGACTCGCCCAGGGTCACACAGCTAGTAAGTGTCAAGTGTTTGGTCTGAGGCCAGATTTGAACTCAGGTCCTCCTGACTTCAGGGCGGGCATGACTATTCTTGAAGAAACCAAGTTACTTCTTTATCATCATTACTTATTCTGGTAGATGTTTACTAGTCATCTCTTCAATGTTCCATTCTATAATTTCTCCAGAAAGTGATATCCAGCTTACTGACCTATATTTGGTTAACTCTTCTTTCTTCCTTTTTTTTTTTTAAATCAAGACAATATCTGCCATCTCCAGTCAGACGTGATATTTCTCTCCTTGGGCATCATCTTGCAAATATCTTTGATGGCGATCCCTGTGATTGCTGAGGCAATCGCATCTATTGCTTCTGTTAGTAACTAAGAAGGCATTTCATCTGGGTCAAATGACTGATTTATCAAGACCATTAGGTACTTCCTCCCTAGCTTGAGTACTACATCTCTTGAGTATGATCTTCTTGTTAACTATTTTTGTTCTATTATTGCTGGTGAAGAGGACATTTTCCTAGGCAGAGAAAACGGATGCAAAATGAGAGCTGAGGTCAACTTTCCTGCTATAGTTGGCCATTGTTTTCTCATCCACCACAAGGAATGGTCCTATCTGTTCTCTGCAAACCTAAAAACTCTATATAACTCCTACTAAAAGGATTAGAATTTAAGAATAAGAAAGGACCAAGCTGTATCAATTTCTTTTTATCCATAATGGAAAGAAAACAGAATAGAATGAACATTTTCTTTTCAAAGCAAAATTTTGATAAAGTTTTTGCATCAATTGTCATGCCTGGTACTTCTAGTGTTATATACTTTAGCCACAGATTTTTCCAGTTTAAAGTTAAAATCACTTTTGCCTCAAAATGAACTAATAGTAGGAATATCAAATACCAACCAGTGAATTCAACATTCACAGTGGTAGGAGAGTATTTTATTTTTATAAATGTTTTATTGATTCTCTTTGTTCTTGTGTCATAGTCTTTTCCCAATATACCCCTACATTAAGTCCTCTACCATAACAGAAAAAAAATCTGAGCAAAACCAGGAAGTTCCACAACTACATTTGACAGAGTATGCAACATGATCCAGTCACAGTCCCTGACTTCTCTTCTGAGAGTTGAAAAAGGTATTTCATCATTAATCATTCAATAAGCATTTATTACATGATTTGTGTGCAAGTACTTATCCAAGTACTAGGTACTAGGGATAAAAAGGAAAAGAATAATGCAATGAAATAATCTCTGCCCTTAAG
>NW_020954596.1:62997123-63078325 GCF_900497805.2 Vombatus ursinus
GATAAAAAGGAAAAGAATAATGCAATGAAATAATCTCTGCCCTTAAGGAACTTATATTCTATCAGAGTAGATGACATATTCTGTACATATCTTGTATGGCATATATAGATGTATACACATGCCATACAAGATATGTACAAGGTACTTTGGGTCCAACATTTATTATTACAATTAATCAGGACTAGATTGTCTTTCAATGTTGTTTTAACTTATACTATTGTAAATTAATTTCTTGTTGGTTCTGCTTATTTCACTCTACATCACTTCATATAATTCCATGCTTCCTTGAATTTTGTATTTTCATCTTTTTTTTTGATAGCAAAAAACTGTTCTATTAGGATTGCTAGTTGAGAGCTAGAATCCAATCCAATCCAATCAACTTTCATTAGGCACCTTATATGTGCCAGGCACTGTGCTAAGTGCTGAGGATACAATTAATAAAAAGAAAGGATACATTTAATAAAAAGAAAGACAGTGCATACCTTCAACTAGTTTACAATCTAATGGGGGAGAGAGAATACATAAAAGGAGAGCAGGATAGGGAAAGAGACCAGGGGATGTTGAGGTATCTTGTTATGTTGCATTAAAACCAGGCAGAGTGTCAGAAGCAGAGTGAAGGAAGCCCCAAAGTCCAGTTTCTACCTTCTATAAAGGAAGGCATTTGGAGGAGTTTGGTACTCCACCCTCCAGCCCTCTAATTAGAAGAGAAAAAAAGACTGAAGGAGGTAGTGTTAGTCAAGTCTTGAGTTAGCAGCATGGTGGTGATACTAGAGGTGATGAGCTTAATCTGGGAGACATCTTGCTCCATGGAATTGAAAGTAGACAGAGCAGCAGATGCAGAGTGAGTGAGCCACCATACTTGGTGGTCATAGAGTCCATTATATTAATAAATCCTAGTATTTTTCCCTGCCAATCGCCAATTGATGGGTATTCACATGGTTTTCTTTTTTTTTTTCTTCTGTTTTCCAAGAACTATAGCTATGAACATATTACTTACGGTGTATGGGATATCTTTTTCAGTCTTTAATGCAGGGAAGTATTTTATGTCAGCTGCCAAATACAAACCAACAACCAATGAGAGGTGAAGCTCCCAAATGGATAAATATCATTAATATCTACAAAAGGTTCTGAGAATGTTTCCTTTGGCATTGGAGAAATGTATATGCCGAAGAGCCATGGAAAGGATAAACCTTTTTGTGCCTTGCTTTATCCCTTCCTTTTCCCACCTCCTGGCACACTAATCCAAAATGTATCAGAGAATGTCCTGACTGCTGCTTGTAGCCAGGAGCCAAGAAGAGGATCTTGTTGGCATAAAATCTTTATTGTGGAATGTGCCAATGATCCTTTTGTGACTGCAGACCTGCATTAATAGTAGAGCTGATGTTGCCATAATTTCTCCATACCTCTTTTGGGAATAGCATAGCTGGGGTGGTGCATTTATATTTCAGGAAAAGAGCCTCTAACCATGGAATTCCTTCAGTTGAAGCCCCTTTTTGCAGTGTTGAACACATCTTAAACACAGTGTGATATAGATTGTCAGCTGTGTAGTCAGGATGATATGGATTCAAGTCCTATTTTTGATAAAGATTTGCTGTTTGAACATTGGCAAATCATGTAGCTTCTTAGTCCCCCAGGTAATTTCCTGTGATAAGTTCAAGATTAACATAAAGAGAAAAAAGGCCCTGACCAAAAACAATACCATAGCAGATCCTGAAGTTCTTTCTAACAGGAGTCAGAAGTGGAGGGGTACTGAAAGACATTCTTTCTGTTTTTAACCTTTGGAAGCTTAGTGAGTAAAAGGGTGGTCTTCAGAGTTAGTACTTTTACAATGAAAACAGAAAATCTAGTTAACTTAATAATAATAATGAGCTAACATTCAGATAGCACTTTAAGGTTTATAAAGTGCTGTACATGTTATCTCATTTGATCTTCATAATACCCCTATAAAGTAGATGCTATTATTATCCCCATTTTTGCAGAGGGGGAAACTGAGGCTGAGATGTTACTGCTAGATTGTGAGCTCCTTGAGAGAAGTCACTGTCTTTTGCCTTTTTTTTTTTGGTATCCCCAGTGCTTGAATTGGTACCTGGCACACAGTAGGTGCTTTATACATGTTTATTAACTAACTGATTAAAGCGACTTTCCCAAGTTCACACAGCTAGTAAGTATCTGAGTCAGCATTTGAACGCAAATCTTCCCGACCCAGGTCCAGCACTCTTTATCTATTGCACCACTTAGCTGCCTCTACCTGGATCAAGTTCGAGACAAAGTAGTATCTTAGTGAACTCAGTGAAATGTGCCAGTATAGATTACAAATGAGTGAGGTTATTTTCTGTAGTCTTACTATATGACTATCAAACAGAAAGTATTTGAGCTTTTTACAATAGTCAGTTGCATGTAAGTCATAGCAGTCATGGACAGATCACGACACTCGTGCCAGAATGTAGGTTGATTTTCTGGATGCTGAGTTTGTCTTCTGAACCCAAACCCCAGCAAGGCACACACAGGAGAAGCAAGATAAACACTGGTTAATTGTAACCTTTTGAAATTCTTCAGCATAATGACTGGATATGACAGGAATAAATGTTGCTTTTGGAAACAACAACAGCAAACAAACAACAACACTTTCTTCCTATGCTTCATTACATTATTCCCAGAACACAATAGTAAGATATTAAAACAGGACCAGACTGTCAGATGAGATTTCCCCACCTGACAGTCCTGTTACTTTAAATTGCTTGTCTGTTTAGGTCACTGTTCCAATCTCAGCCCCGGTCCTGGTTAATTGCTCAGTAGTTGAGATTGCATCATAACCAATTTATCAGAGTTTTAAGAGGCAAGCTGCCCCAGTTTAGATATGAAATTACTTTGATGGATCAGAGTGATTATTATCATTAAATGTGACAAATACAGACCAAGAAAATTGAATTTCCCACCTGTTTGCCACAAACACAGAGGAAAACTTCAGTCAGGGTTCTCTGACAAAGGAGAGAGGAAGGAAACAAAGGAATAAAGTAAACTTTTTGACTGCTCTGGCGTAGTACCTCTGCGCAGAGATGCCTGGGCAAATCAGATCAAAGCAATTGATATTTGTTGAACGCTTTTTAGCTAAGCGCCATTTTGGGGGGGAGGTGCCTTTAGGTTGTAGGCTGCTTTATTTTTATAACATCAGGCCATAATTTGTCACCTGAAACTTCCACATGTGAGCAGACCTAATGGGTTTTGTGGGTAGCTGGTGTAGTAAAAGGTTGAGCCATTGTAGTCACAAAATTGGATGATTTGTCAGGTGTGTACTTGATGTGACAGTATAACTGTCCTACTGCTTACTTGGAATTCAGCATCTTCTTTTACAACCTTTTCCTTACACCAGCCGGTATCCATGATTAGTTTCCTGCTTTTAGCGCTCCAAGTCATAGCCTACTAGATCAGTACCTATGTTGTAAATCTTACACAAGTCTGGTTTATAGCTTATTGCTAGGACCTTAATCAAAGGCCCACAATATCCTAGGATGAATGACCTCAATGCATGAGAAGATACTTAAGATCATAATAGTATTTTATATATATTAGCCCAGGGCTTTCAATGACCCTGAACTATTCAATGGCTGCCCAAACCTCTCTTTAACACTGATGTTCTCAGTATAGTACAGTGGAAAAAATGCTGACATTTGAATCAGATGATCTAGGTTTAAATCCTGGCACTGGTCTCAGTGTGACTTTGGGCAAGTTAGTAAACCAGGGTGGAGAACCTGATTTCTTAAGGCCACACGTGGCCCTCTAGATCCTCAAGTGTGTCCCTTTGACTGAATCCAGACTTTACGGAATAAACACCCTTAATAAAAGGATTTGTTCTGTAAAACTTGGACTCAGCCAAAAGGCCACACCCAAGGACCTAGAACACCATATGTGGCCTCAAGGCTGCAGACTCCCCACCGCTGGTCTAGATCCTTAAATGTGGTCTTTTGACTGAATCCAAATTTTGTTCTGTAAAATTTAGATTCAGTCAAAAGGCCTCACTTAATGATCTGGAAGGCTACACATGACCTCAAGGCTGCAGGTTCCCCACTCCTGTAACCCTTTTGACCCCCAGTTTCTTTATCTGTAGAATGAGATTCTTGGTCTGGACTGCCTTTCTTAACTTTTTTGTGTCATGGTCTCTTTGGCCATCTGGGGAAGCCTGCGGAACCCTTATCAGAATAATATTTTGAAATAATTTAAAGAAAATTTTAATTTTTAGTTAGAGGTTAGTGAAAAATAAAGATGTAATTTTTTTCCCTATCCAAGTTCATAGCTTCTTTGAAATCTATTTGTGGAATCTTAGGTGTCCATGGAACTCAGGTTAAGACTTCTGGTGTAGTTGATTCCCCTCTGATTTTCTGTTCTAAAATACTTGAAAATTAACAGTTATGTTTGATGTAAAAAGAAAAGTGCTTTTAAAAATGGGCTTCCTTGTTTCCTGAGTGTTGAAGCAGGCTTTCCTCCCTATTTGGGTGGGTCTTGTTTGTGGGTCTGCTGATGTTTCTCAGCAAATGAATGATTTGTGGTTTCTGTATTTGCTTTAGTGGCATCAATTCATAAAAAAAATAGTCTGAGACTGTGGTACTAATTTCCAAGCAAATGAAGATAATTCTAGCCCACAACCTAAGGAGTGGGTGGGGTGTGGGCAGAAAAAGGTAAAACAGTTAATTTTAATTCACTCCAATAGCCATTTATTAAATGCCTGCTGTGTCCCTAGCACGTGTTAGGTATTACAACTGACATGAAGTTTGGATAAGATCTAGTCTATATTCACATAAATCTTACCATTTAATTGGGGTATACCAGATACATACGCAAAATACATATAAAATACCAAATAGTACACAAAGGCAGAATTGTTCAGTCGTCGCAGTTATTTCTGACTCTACTTGACTCCATTTGAGGTTGTCTTGGCAAAGATTCTGGAGTGGTTTGCCATTTCCTTCTCCAGCTCATTCTACAAAAGAGGAACTGAGGCAAACAGGGTTAAGTGACTTGCCCAGGGTCACACAGCTATTAAGTGTCGAGGCCAAGATCTTCCTGACTCCAGGCCCCACATTCTTATCCACTGCACCACCTAAAGGTCATAAAGGAAAGTGATCTTGAAACAATGGCTACAAATTCAATAGGCTGAGAGAAGAAGGAGGGTATTCCAGGCATAAAGAACAATGCAAGAGATGGAGGAAGAGTGTGGGGGACAGAGAATAGTCTATTTTGCTTGGAATATCAAGTACATAAAGATATAAGATAGGACTGGAAAAGTAGGATGACAGGAGGTATTAGTTATAGAATTATATGTGGAATTCAGGGATTCTGCCTTCCTAGGCAATGTTAACTGCTACTGTTAAATATTGTTGGAAGAAATGATCAGATGAATTCTTCCCCTCTGGGGCCATAACTATGCATCCCTCACAGCTTTAGGGTAGAAAAATGCTCCTCTTCTAAACTCCTTTGTTAAAGGTATAGAAAAAAGGTATAGGGAAGGGAATATCTATTCTTCATTACCCTTGTAGTTGTCAGTGGAGGGCTTCCCTCCCTAGATTTGTGATAGTCCAACCTATGACCTTGTCAGAGAACGGAGCTGAATGGTCTCTAAATTTTCACTAAAGTTCATGAGTAATAGTCGAGTTCCACTATTCAAATGATGAATCTTTCAGATAGACTGACTTATGATCTTGAACTAAATGTTCCTATATTTATCCTGTACAGAAGCAAGAATTACAACCTACACAGTCATTGGGGGTGGAGAGAGAGAGGTAGATAGCGCATCTTCAACTATTTACTATTGTGTTTGACACATGTCCTTGATTACCGGATGACTAAGCTGAATGAGAAAACAATAAAGATGCTTTTCTCTAAGAAAGAGACTTCCTAAGGATTTTGCTAAGATGGTTTCCATGCAATCCTGACCTCTTTAGCTTGCTTTCAGCTCCGTATTTCTATAACGCTCTTGAAGTATTAGAGGTAATGCTTAATATGGCACTCTAAAATGCTTGCTACATGTGGAATGAATGAATAGACCATACCACGCTGGATAACTTTGTTTTTGTTGCTGTTGTTAATTTTAAGGATTAATACAGATATGATTTGGCATTAGACTTACATGTCATAAAAATTACTTATTTGGAATTACGATTACCAAGATTAAAATCCCAGCTCTGATAATTGAACTTGTGTGACCTACATTAAGTTCCTTAACCTTTCCAAGTGTCAGTTTCCTCACATGGAAGATGAAGGGGGTTGGCTGGATGATCACTTATGAGCCATCTAGCACCAGGTCCTCTGATACTAAATGATTCTAGCATCCTAATTCTAAGGTTCTGTATATATTTAATTTTCTCATTTCTTCATAGATTTTTTCATTGGTCAAAATTAGTGACAGTTGGATGATTCTTGTAAAAGGAAACAAACTTCCTGAGCTAGAACAATGTGCCCAGTGAGGGCAGGGATACCCATGGAGGATAACAACAAGGTCTTCCCCTTATGATAAAGTAGTTTACAAAATCGCAGACTCTCTTAAGCTTTAGCTCCCTCAGAGAAGGTAGATAATGATGATGATGATGATAACTTTGATAATGTATTTGCTGTACATAATAATATAAGAGAGATAATGCAATCATCAATGTACAGCAGTGGCAGTGTGGAATTTAGGAAAGAGTTCTGGATCTAGGTCAGGAACCTGAATCTCCCACTTACTATCACTTTTGCTTATTTCCAACTCATCCTGTATGTAGCTCGTTTGCACATAGTTTGCATGTTGTCTCCCCATTAGACTGTGAGCTCTGCTTTTGCCTTTGTTTCTATCACTAGCAGCGCATAGTAGGTGCTTAACAAACTTTTGTTGATTGACTGACTACTCCAATGTCCTCTGACTAGTTAATTCACCTCTCTAGACCTCTGTAAAATGAGAAATTATAGATTTAGAGCAAAAAAGGGACTTAGAGACAATCAGGCCAAATAGATGGGATCCATAGACCTCTTGTTGAAGTCTGTGGATAGATTTCAGAGGGGTCCACAAACTCAGATGGGAGAAAAAATATATCTTTATTGTACTCACCTCTTATTGAAATTTCCTTGAATTATTTAAAAATATTATTTTGAGAAAAGATCCATAGACTTTCCCAGATTACTAAAGGGGTCAGTGATCACGAAAAGTTAAGAACTTCCATCTAATCCAATGTCTCCATTTTGAAGATGAAGATGGAGGTCCAGAGATGTGAATTGATTTGCCCAAAGCTATACAGGTGTCATATGGCAGAGTCAAGATTTGAACCAAAATTCCCCGACTCCAAATTTCGTATTCTTCCATCTGCATTGGAATTAGACTAGGCCATTCCTAAGGCTCCATCCAGCTTCAAGTTTATGACCTTAGTTCCTGAGTTTACAAAGCCTCTCTTTCTTAGAGAGGTCAGAAAAGGCCCAATATGTCAGAGTTTCAAAAGACTGCCAGATGCTCAGGAGTCAGTGAAGAAACTTCACCAGGAATGTCAGTGATTCTTCACTAAAAACAGACCAAATTGTTTTCTCCCGAAAAGACAATGCTCATCATTTCCTTCATGCCCAATAACCGTTTCTTGTGTCTAGACTGTCCTTTCACTTCTGAGCTCTTTCTGGAAAATCATAGCAGCTGTTTCCACCAATGCACATTCTGCATTCATTATTTCTCCCTCTGACCTCTTCTGCAAGAAGCAGTTGAAATATTTATGTGAGACACTTCACAAGAAGGAGAGACAAAAGGGGCCACGTACATTCGTTCCCCAACTTGGTGGAAAATGGTAGGGGAAAACATGTAGCCTGAGTAAATTACTTAGTAGAATGAAAATCAATGACATCTTTTATCAAATGCCGTTAGCCCATACCTCCAAGTGTCAGGAAGAAGACATCAAAAACATTTGGCATGCTCAAGTGAAGGGCAAAAAATGCCTTTCCTAGAAGCACCAAGGCTGAGGAATCTCTAGTTAAATAAAATCGGGCATGAGATACTGACTGGATTTGAAGTCCTGTAATTCTGTTGATTACTTGCATGACTGAGCCCACTAAGAGCTTTACTTTTCATGACAGAGCCTGTTAGAGTGCTGGTTTGGTTTTTGAGGTAAGAGAGAAAGCTGATGAGGTCTAAGAAAATAAGCATCCAGCTAAAATGACTTTACCCATTTGTGGTCAGAACCCTTGGTGGAGAGGAGGAGCATCTCCATTCAGAAAAAGACAGTGGTTTTCTCGGTCTTTTTCCACTGCAGAATCTTTGTTTGATTATTAGAGAATAGGAATCCTTAGGCTGTGAAGGGAGATTTGAAGCTTGTCAGTAATACAAAAAAGAACTGGCATCTAGTCATGTACCTGTTCCAAGAAAACAAATGGAGAAACTTTCCAGTAACCATTTGTTTCTCCTCAGATTTAAAGTACCATTTCAAAGTACTAATTATCATCAAGTGAGACGAAACCAAAAGGCAAGCCATTGTGTAGATGTGCTTTCACAAAGGACTAAGGTTTCAGTGGGAATTTAATTAATTTACTTTCCTCCGCAGGTTAAGTTAATATTAGGGTAGGCTGGATTCAGGTAACATTGGTCTATTTTTTCCTTGAATGAGTTTTGCAAAGTTGCCTGAGAGAATTTTCCAAATTGAAAAGGAGAAAAGAGGGCTGGCGGGGTTTTTTTTTTCTCTCTCTAAATACAGAGCACCTAAATATAGAGAGATTGTGGATGAATCAACACAAATCTATCACCAGTGCTGGAAAAAGGATTCAAAAAGTGGATATCCTGCTGAGAGCAGGTCATATCACTATTTTTATGCATGAAAGGCAGCACATTATGGGCTAATGGATAAAGCACCACACTTGGAGTCAAAGATTTAGCTTGATAAAAGAATTCCAGATCTGGAATAAGGTGATCTGGGTTCAAATTCTGCCTCTGCCTCCTAATGTACTTGTGACCAGAGGCAAGTCACTTAACCCTTCTGTGTTTCAATCTGTTCATCTGTAAAATAAAGGTATTAGACTAGATCAGGGATGGGGAATCTGCAGCCTTAAGGCCACATGTGGCCCTCTAGGTTCTCAAGTGTGGCCCTTTGATTGAATCCAAACTTCACAGAACAAATCCCCTTAATAAAAACATTTGTTCTGTAAAACTTGGACTCAGTCAAATGCGGCACCCAAGGACCTAGAAGGCCACATGTGGCCCCAAGGCCACAGGTTCCCCACCCCTGAACTATATAGTCTCTAGGATTTGCTCCATACTGATATCTGTAACCTTGCGGAAGTGGGTTTGAGCTCCAGCTCTGACATTTACAAGCTCTGCAGCCTTGGGCAAGGCATGGAAGCTCTCTGAGCCTCAGTGTCTTCCTCTGTAAAACAAGGATAGAAAAGAATTGTACTGTTTACTTCACAGTGATGGAGTGAGAATGCTTTGTAATGAAGAGCACTTTGTAAACTTTCAAGCACAATATAAATGTCAACTACTGCTGCTGCTAGGGCCACTATTTCCCATGCCTATGATTAATTCCAAATTATTTTAGATGTCAGTCAAATGCAGAGATTTAATAATAAAAAGAGGTGGGAGTCCTTTCCTTCTCATGGCAGCCAAGGGCATAATTCTCCATTTGAATTATTCCTCCCACCAAGAAATGGATCTAGAATCAGTGCAATTCTAACAAAAATTAACTACTTATTAATCCAAATCATATTAACAAACATTTATTAAGCACCTAATGAGTTCAAGGAACTGGAAATATAGAGAATAAACCCAGAAGAATACCTGTCCTCAAAGTGTTTACATTCTAGGGGCTGAAGCTGGGAATAGTGGAGTGGGTGAAATTCAACATAAATAAAGGTAAGGGCTAGGGACTGGACCTGATTTTATCAGTATAGAATGTCCAGATGAAAGGCTTCTATCAATTCAGGTCAGAGCTTTTTGTACAACTTAAACTCTTATAATATATAACTTATTTTTCCCCCATTACATGTTTGAACATTTTTAACATTTACTTTTTTTTAGCTTTTTGAGTTCTAAATTCTATCCTTTCCTCCTTCCCCAACCCCCTCCCTAAAATGGTAAGCAATCTCAAATATATAGAGAATGGAGTCAAATTTATAAAAATACAAGTCATTCCCCAATTGATAAATGGTCAAAGAATTTGAATAGGCAGTTTTCAGATGAAGAAATCAAAACTATAGTCACATAAAAAATGCTCTAAATCACAAATGATTAGAGAAATACAAATTAAAACAACTCTGAGGTACCACTTCACACCTAGATTAGCTACTATGACAAAAAAGGAAAATGCTAAATGCTGGAGAGGAGGTGGGAAAACTAGGACATGAATGTGCTGTTGGTGGAGTTGTGAATTGATCCAACCACTCTGGAGAGGAATTTGGAACTATGCCCAGAGGACTAGCAAACTGTGCAACTTATACTCTAAAAGAGTAGCTTAGAACACCAAGAGACTTTATGACTGGCCTAGGATCATATGCTAATATGTCAGAGATGAATTTTGAACCCAGTCTCCTTGGCTATATTGCCTTTATACACAAGTAAATAAATACAAAATATATTCGAAAGAATATAAAATATCAATCTGGGACCATCTTCCTTTCCTAAATCTTTTCTTATCCAAGCAAACAATCTCCAGTTCTTTCAACTGGTCTTTGTATACTGTGTTTCCTAGTTCTCTTATGGGTCATCCACTTTTGAAGACACATCAGTTTGTTTGTGTCTTTCCTAAAATCTGATGTGTAGCACTGAACTTGGTACTTTAGATGTGGTCTGAACAGTGTAGAGAATGGTAGAACAATTATCTTTCTCATTTTAAAGGTGATATCTCTCTTAATGATGCCTAGAGTAGCATTAGCTTTTGTGATGACCATGTGATACTATCAATGTGCATTGGGCTCATGGGCCACCAAAACATACAGTTCTATTTTCATAGGAACTGTTATCTAATGATACTGCCTCTAAGTTGTTATTATGAAGTTGATCTTTTAAAATCCAAGCACAGAAATTTGCAACTGCTTAAAAGTGGAAAATAAAGGAAAGGGAAGAATGAAAGAGGACTTAAAAGTTTTATTCCTGTATGATTGGGAGGATGATGTAAAATATTATCTTCAGTAGAAGAAAAGAAGTAGGGAATAAGGAATTAGAATTCAGAGAAAGTCTGAATAGGATATACAGATGTTGGAATTATTTATATGCAGGTTTTGATTAAATCCATTGGGAAGAATGAGTTTTCCAAAGGAGAGAAAAAAAAGAGGAAAGTCTAGAGAAGAGCTTTGGGGAATGCTCACATTTAGGGAGGGGGTGGGAAATGGAGCAGCCATATAGGTAAGAGAATCAGAAGGGGAAAATCCCACAGAAGTCATGGAAAGAGAGAGAATCTTGGATGAGAGGATTTCTATATCTTTAGAACTTCATTCTTCAAAGCTTCTTGTCCATCTTTGGTCTACTTCCCTTCCAAAATATTAGGCAATTGGATCCTGCCTATTGCTTCTCTAATCCCTTTAAAATCTACTCTTATACATGGCTAATACATAACAGACAGTGCCCAGGTCTCTTTTCTTCTATGTTAACCTCTATGGTAGCAAAAGACACTTGTCCCCTAGGGTTCACATCTTATTCAGGCCAATTATTATTGGCCTCAATATCAATGAGGTCAGGTTGATCTCTTTGCACTAGGATCTCCAGTTCATCTTATTTACTACTTATACTTTGTGTACCTGTACAAAGGCATCTAAAGTCACACCCTTTGTGGGTGTTTCTTTTCTTGCTCATTGTCAAAAAAAGACTGGGGGACATGGGAGACATCATTGTCTCTAGTGAATTGCTGATACTCTCCTCTGCTATTCTTTTTCCTGTGCTCCTATGCTAAGTTTTTCCTTCTTTCTTTCTATAGTATCTAATGTGCCAAAGATATGTAGACATCTTCTTTCCGTTTCCTCTTGATCAGATTTCTAAGGTTCCAGGCAAAAGTATTTTCATAAGTCCTCATCTAGTACACACCATGCTTAATCAAGAGCTTATTAATTCTGTATTTTAAAGCATAATCCTGAAATACAAATCATGTTCATAGACAATGGATAGGTGGTACTTTTGGACCAGTTGGTACCATATTATATCAATAGAAAAGTTTGGATGTATTTTTTATTAAAATTTTAAAATGACCATACTTTTAGCTGAAAACCTATTCATTATAAAATATGCCATCCTCCACCAAATTAAATAAAATTATATTTTTATATGGGTAGGCAAAAACCACAACACAAATCAATATGGTCAATACAAAAACTGATTTTTGAATAATTTGAATCTCAAAGGAAATCACCTTTATTTGCTATCATAGATTTAATCTTATCTAGGGTCCCAAAGCAAAGATACATCCCACCTCTTAAGTTTCAACTTCCTCTGAGGAGCTGGGGGATGATTTTCTAATGCTATTGGCTTAAGTCCCTACTAGTATACCCTCCCCCATTTTATCAATTGAGAATCAACTTAGTTGTCTAGCCTTAAGTAGCTTTTAAACAAAGGTATTTATTAAAGTGTTTTAGTAAAAACAGGTTGATAGCATCCTCTCAGAAGCCTGTGCTACACTTTCCTACAAGTACATAAAGAGTCCAGAGGAAGGCAGGATTAAATATAGAGAGCACATGTGTCCTAGGTGTAATTCATAGCTCCTGGTTGTGGGAAGTCCTTTTCTCCCTTTCCTGGGATGTTCAAGCAGTTAGCTGCTGGATACTTAGGTATGATTCAGTTTCTTTTCTGAGTTCTTCATGGAGCTGTGAATATAAATTCAGTTTGGTGTGGGCTCCCAATGCAGTCAACTGATCTAGGGATACTTCTAGTATACCATAGGAAGATGGGAAGTCCAATGTCTTGTGAATCTTTATAAATGCAGGAAACAATTTAATAATTTAGAGTAAATAATGGAAAAATAGAAAAGAAATACTCTCAACTTAATATCCCAGTTCATGTTAAAATATTCATTCTTGGAGATTATTATAAAAGTCAGTATTAATTCCTTAGCCAACAGTGATAAATAGGGGTGTTCCTACCATTTTACACTCCCATTGTAAGAGAAGTCGTATTTCAAAATGGCTAGATATACATTTGATAGTGGAATAATTAGACTTCTGACAAAACCCCAAAAGAACAGTTTGAGCTCTTGGCTGAGTCAGAGCAATTTCCTGGTTTCTTTGGCAAGTGGAGTCCTATAGAGGCAGTCATTTGAATGCTGCTCATTTCTTAACTCAGCTCCAAGTCACCATAGTAACTTTCAATGGAAACCAGGAAATTGTTTTCATCAATTATTTTAGCATCACAATTAAGTTAGAATTTGAAGCAAAATTTATGCACAATATGATGCAGACATGGAAGCCTAATTCTAATTGGGAATTACCAAAGTTCCAGACAGGAAAACAACAGTAATTAAAGAAATAGTGACACTTTTGAGTGAGCGTATGAAATATTCATTTAGTGTTAGATTGCATAGAACAGTTATTGTACTATTAAGTGAGTAGCCATTTATGAGTGAGAATGATATTTGCATATCAGCCTTTCACATACTGGCTAATAGATGCCTCCACGCAAGGCTTACCCTGATATCTCTTTGTGAAATGAATGGGCCTCTAAAACTTATGGAGAATACAGAAGCCCTGTAGGTCTTATCTACTGAGATGGAGAGACTTTGAGTGTAGGCCTCGTGATGGCTTGCTCATCTCTAATGACCAGCTTAGCTTTGTGTAGGGAGGCTCATTACCAGAAGACTTACCTCCAAGTGATATACTCTTCAGCTGTGACAACTCTTAAGCCCTTGCAATCTATGTAAGTGGAGGTAATATCCAGACCAGTGAAATCATGGATATTTGAAAGTATTAAAGTAAAACAGAAGATAGTACATGATACGAATTAGATATTTTTCTCCTATATGCTTAAGCATGCATTTTTGTATGTCTTTTAACTTCAGCTATGTTAAGGAAGTTATAGTGTTGAGAAATAAGGAGATGATAGTACTACAGTGTTCTGCTCTGGTCAGCATGTGTTAAGTTCAGATGTATCTCAGGAAAGTGATTGATAAATTGATGAACAGAGGAAGGCAATCAGAATGGTGAAGGATCTTGAGCTCATAGCATAAGAAGATTGGTTAGAAGAAATGAGCCTAGGAAAAAAGAGAAATCTTTGAGTATTTAGTCATTATATTTCCACAAAAAGGAGCAATGTTCAGATCAGATTTGGAAGTTACAAAGAGACAAATTGAGGTTGGATATAAAGAGAAGATTCTGAATAATTACGGATAGGAGATAGGAATTGATCTCTTATTTCATTGAAAGAGGGGGCTGTTGGGTAAGGAAACTCTCTCATTCAATGAAAGTACCTCTGTAACTTATAGCCTTAGAGCATTGCCTAGTACACTGAGAAGTCAAATTACTCATGCAGAGTCAAGAAGGCAGTATATGTCAGAGGCACAAACCTAGGTCTTCCTGGTTTCAACATTATCTATCTACCATAACACATTGCTTCTCAGCTAAATAATTAACTTCATCCAAAAATAAAATGGGCTGCCTACAGAGGTGGTGGGTTCCCTCTGCTTGTTCACTGGATTACTAATTATCTAGTATTTTGTAGAACAGATTCTTGTGCAGGTACGAGTTGGACTCCATAACCAGTGAGGCCACTTCTAGCTTTGACATTCCATGACTCCATGACTCATGAAAGGTTGTCATATATACCAACATGTTTTCTGAGCAAAAGAATAAATTTCTTACATATTACAGCACTTGAATAAGAACTAAGGAGGCAATATTTGAAAAAAGTTAGCCGATTTAAGGTTTTCTACCATTTTAAAATTAGTTACAAGTGAATCTGCCTGTAAGAACACCCATTATTCCATGAAAACAATTACTTAGCAAAATGATGAATGAAGGTATGATTATTTAATAATAATAGCTAACATGTATGTATTCTAATGTGTCGGTGTGCACATTCCAACATGTTAAGGGCTAAGCACTTTACAATTATTATCTCAGTTGATCCTTGCAACAACCCTGGAAGGTAGATGTGCTATTATTATCTTCATTTTACAGATGAGGAAACTGAGGTAAAAAGAAATTAAGTGATTTGCCCAGGATTACATAGCTATTAAATGTCTGATTCCAGATCTGAACTCAGGTCTTCCTAACTCCAAGCCAGGTGCTCCATCCTTGGGAAATACAGCTATTGGGCAAAGTGAAGCATAACAGGACTTTAAAAATAAGGTATTTCTGGGGCAGCTAGGTAGTGAAGTGGATAGAGCTCTGGCTTTGAAGTCAGGAGGAACTGAGTTCAAATCAGACACACAACACACAACACGGACTAGCTGTGTAACCCTGAGCAAGTCACTTAACCCCAATTGCCTAACAAAAAGCAAAAAACAAAAAAACAAAAAAACAAAAAAACCCCAACAAACAAACAAAAAATGCAAAAAAAAAAGATATTTCCACTTAATGATAAAGCAGATAGCATGACCTGGTTGATATGTCAGAGATGGGTTCATTAACCTGTAACTGCTATGCTAATGCCTCCTGCTTGTTATCTTGCTCTTTTGTTACACTGAAGAGTCTTAGTCACAGAATTAGAAATTCATGTGTTTGGCATAATTGTTATAAAACAAATGAGTTGGAAAATGACATAATGCACAACTGAACAACATTATAAAGGCAAACAACTTTGAAAGACTTTAGAACTCTGATGGATGCCATGACAACTCATGATTCCAAGGGACCAAAGGAGAAGTAACATGCTATACCTCCTGTAGAGAGATGGACTTAAGACACAGAATGAGACATAATATTTTTGGTCTTGACCAATGTGGAAATTTGTTTTGCTTGACTATATGTATTTTTTTTCTATGAGGGTTTTCTTTTTCTTTTTCTTTTATATTGTTTGTGGAGAGGAGGGGTGGAAGAAAGAGAAAATAAATACTTATTAGTTAGAAAAAAATTATTTACAAAAGAAAATTATGTGATGCAGTAGAAAGAACACTGGATTTGGAAACAGCAGTCTTGGTTTGAATTTATTGCCTGTGTGACTTTGGGCCTAACAACCTCTATGGACTTCAGTTTCCTAATCTACAAAATGAGGGGTATGGACTAGAGAACCACTAAATCCCTTCAAAGGGCAGGTAGGTGGCTTAGTGGGTAGAGCACTGGACCTGGAGTCAGGAAGACTCTTCTTCTTGAGTTCAAATCCAACCTCAGACACTTACTAGCTGTGTGACCCTGGGTAAGTCACTTAACCTTATTTGCCTCAGTTTCCTCATCTGTAAAATGAACTGGGAAAGGAAATGGAAAACCACTCCCAATATCTTTGTCAAGAAAAAAAATCATGAAGAATCCAAAACAACTGAACAGCAACAAGGTCCCTTTTAGCTCCAAATCTGTGATTCTATAACACATTAATGAAAATAAAACTTAAAATCAAACATGTGAATAGAAAAACCCTATTTTTGGTCCTCCCCCAAAATCAGTGCAAGGAATTAGTAGATTATTGCCCTTCTTACACTACTCCCTTGCTTAGGTATATAATTTACACTCATACAGATCTACCTAGCTACAACATGCCCACTGGCACGCCCCTGAGAATCATTACAAAGCAAAATCTAGGTGTTCATGTTTTGGGGGCAAAGGATGTTTTGTGTTACTCTCAGTTAGAATTGGCTTTGCGTGCCTGTTATAATGAGCTCGTCCTTGTCAGGTGAAATGAAATGCCTCACCACAGAAAGTCATCACCTGGAGGAGTGATGCCCGACCTATAAAATAGGACACTGCAGACAGCTGAGATATCCACATTCGTCCTGTTACATCTCTGACACAATTGAGCTAGAGGCTCCTCTCAAAATAGATTGACTTTAAATCTTATTGTATTGATAGAACTCAGCCACCCTGGCTTCTTCTTGTGTTATATTTTCTGTAGATTGACTCAAGAGACGGCACAGCTCAGTGGAAATACCACCGGTTTGGGCTCAGTAGACCTGACTTCAAATCCTCGCTCTACCATTTACTGCTCATGTGACCTTAGCTAGATCATTTCTCCCTTCTTGGACCTGATGACCTCTGAGGTTTCTTCCAGTGCTGAATCTGTGATCAACCGATCATCTCTATTTCCATTGATTTCTCCATGTTTTGTTTCAAGGTGGGGCGAGAAGAGAGGACCTAACGTAAACTTGATGCAGTAGGATTCTTCCACAAATGGGGGTGGAGCATCTTTAATGAGATTATATATAGGATCATAGATTTAGGACTGGAAAGGGCTTCAGACTTCATCTATGTAACCTTATCATTTTGGAGATGAGGAAATATTGGCCAAAAGAGAAGTGACTCGCCCAAGGTCACACAAAAGTTATAATAGGCATTTTTTATCGTGTGTTTTAAAATACCTAGTAAACTGCTTATAATATTTCATCACTTTTTCACAAAACAGTATTTCCCATAAGATCAGCCACAGGCAAAATGTGAAAGTTTATGGATTTTTCTATTTTGAGTTACTCATTCATAAAAGATGAATAAAATGGAAATTGGGTACTTGTCCATGTTTGCATGCCTCAGAGTAGCTGAAGAACCATAATTGAAACTTGCCAGGACACTTCACTTTGGTTATGATTCCAAAGATGGAACATTTTGTTCTAAAAAAAAAATAATCCACCCTCTCTTTAATGGAAACAAAGAGAAGAGAAATAAAAATGAGGATATAGAGAAGGGCTTCCGCTGCTCTTGACTGCAGTGTGTGCTGCTTCCAACTATATCATATTATAATTTGTCTCTATGGAGTTTATAAATATATGCATTTAAATTTAAAATCTGTATTTATCTTACATAAATGTTTGGTCTTTCTATATCTATACCAGATTATGATACCTTGAAGGCAGACCACATATTTTAGACTAATCTCTCTTACAATACCTTTAAATTTTATTCAACATAACAGTTTTATTAAATTCCTTGATTTAGAGTATTTCTGAATTATCCTATAATCTGCAATTCTCAGATGAAGAGACAAAAGTCCCATCATACATAGGAGAGGAGAATCTAATTTCAAAGAACAAAATGGGCTTCTAATAAACTCTGACAAGACAGGCAAGAGAAAGAAAAAGGTTTCAAAGGCAAAAGAGCCAGGTTTCAGGTTAATGAAAACATTCAATCCACATGTCACAGCCAAATAAAATAGGAGCACATCTGGTGAGAAGGTATTGACCCCTCAAGAATACATTTACTCTGCTCCAAACCATATTCACCCGGAAGTGCAATGAATCCCTTTCAAACATTTGTCTTAAGAAGAAATTCAATAGGCTGGTTTAAACAGCAAACCTTTGGCAAAGAATAACAGTGAAACCAACAAAGAGGATTGGATTTTTCTTTTTATTGACCACAATATAGAATATGAACTCATTCTACCAAATAGAGATATATACATATACTTCTATGAATCTATGATCTCATTTATGTGGGGACTCCCTGTCTGAAGATTGCTGAACATTCATACTTATCATCCTTTGGGATGTTTATTGATGTCCTCACATAAATCCTCTGTCAGAGTCCCACCCAATGCTCTAAGGATGATCCTCTGGATTAGGAATGCTTAACTTTTTTTTCTTTTTTTTTTAGTCATAGATCTCTGAGGAAGTATGGTGAAGTCTATAGACCATTTCTCAGAAGAATGCATTTAAATTCATAAACTAGATTGCATAGGAATACAAAGGAAGAAAAGTTATATACAAATAAAGTTTAAAATTTTTTCCATCCAAATTTAAGGATCCCCAGAAATCTATCTGGGGTCTGTGGACCCCAGGTTAAAAGCCCTATTCTAGGGGCAGCTAGGTGGCACAGTGAATAGAGCTCTGGCCTTGGAGTCAAGAGGACCTGAGTTCAAATTCAGCCTCAGACACTTAACTTAACTTACTAGCTGTATGACCCTGGGCACGTCACCAAAAAGCTAAAAACAAAACAAAAAAAAAACCCCAAACTATTCTAGGCCTTTGATATTGCATTGATATTAATTTGTTACCATATAGGTCCTCTTCCTTTTCCAGTCATTTATCTCTTTCTTGATATCTTATGTACCTCTCCTGTGCATTTCTTCATGGGTAATAGGCTGTGAACTTTTTATGTCATCTAACAGTCTCTCCTTTGCTCTGTAGTGGGCCTGTAGTTTGGATTCTTAAGAGATTATGATATGTTAAGATTTTCATCCCTATAGAAGCCAAATATGTTCAAAAGTAGAAAGATGATTTATCTTTATGCTGTATCTTTCAGACAATCAGTTAATGAACAAGTATTAAATGCCTACTAGATGCCAGGGGCGACCATGATAGGTTGTGAGGATACAACAAGGAGTTTACATTCTAATGAGGAAAACAACAAATACATGTAAAAAGATACATAGTGTAAATATCAGGTGAGAGGCAGGTAGGTGGTACATAGATAGAGTGCTAGTCCTGGAGTCTGTACTCATCTTCCTGAGTTCAAATCTGGCCTCAGATGCTTACTAGCTATGTAACCCTGAGCAAGTCACTTAACCCTGTTTGCCTCTGTTTCCTCATCTGTCAAATGAGCTGGAGAAGGAAATGGCAAACCACTCCAATATCTTTGCCAAAAAAACCTCAAATGGAGTCACAAAGAATCAGACGTGACTAAAAACAACTGAATAGCAATAACAAAAATATAAAGTTAATAAATGTATGGAAAGTTAGTACAAGGTAGATTGGGAAGGAATGTACTAGCAGGTTGGGGAGGGGATCAGCAAAGGTTACATGCAGAAGATAGCACTTGAGCAGCATCTTAAAGAAACATCTGGACTCGATGAGGCAAATGTAAAAGGGAATTCCATGCACAGGGACAGCCAGTCCGAAGACACGATGTGTTATCAATGGGGAATAGTGAGATTGCCAGTTTGACTGGATTTCAAAGAGCTGGAGTGGGAGTAATGTACAATAAAGTTAGAAAAATAGATTGGAATGAGGGTATATTGTGATTTCAAGTTCATATTTTACCCTAGAGGCAATAAAAAGAAATAGAAAGTTGGTTGAATAGGATAGTCACAGGGTCAGATATGAGCTTAAAAAAAATTACTTTGGGATAGGCTGGCCTAAAGTCACAAGTTATTTGAGACAAGGAGACTGATTAGGAGGTTATTGCAATTATCTAGGTGAGAAGGGATAAGGGCCTGAACCAAGGTGGTAGCTATATGAATGGAGAATTGGTAGGCTGCAAGAAATATTAAGGTAGGAAAGATTTGGCCACTGACATGGGGTGAAGGAGACTCACGAGTCAAAGATAATGCCAAAGTTAAAAGCTGGGAGCCTGGGAGGATGGCGGTGCACTTGAGAGAAACAGGTTTGTTTGGAAGAGAGGAGGGTTTGGAGGAAAGATAATGAGTTCAATTTTGGACATGTTGAGTGTAAGATGTCTCTGGGATATCACATTTGAGTTATCTAACTGGCATTTCATGATGAGGAACTGACTCAGGGGAGAGCCTAGAGATAGATTCAATATAATTAGTACCATCTCATCTATAAGTAGGATCACTTGGTGATGCTTCAATGTGGATGGGAAATACTTCTCTTTGAATTTTATGAAGGACATTCTTAATTTCCAGAAGACTCCAAACCTTCCTCAGTGAAATCAATGATCATTCAAAAGTGACATATAAGCAAAGTGCTTGGCAGATTTATGTTGCCTGTATTAGGGCATACGGTTGGTCAGCTCATTTGAATTATTATAACTGCTGGTTTGCTCCCTCCTTCACTATCCAGTATTTATTTACATTTTCCTTTTATATTTTTAAGCATATACTTCAATGTTATACATATATAAATCCACATTTTTTCCTCCCTATTAGATTGTAAGCTCCTTGAGAGTAGAAATTATTTCATTCCTTGTATTTGTATCCCCAGCAACCAGCAGAATCTCTGTACATAGATGCTTGTTGACTGATAGGTATCAATCTATATTTACCAATAAAAATGATCAATAATAATCAATAACCATTAAAATTAGAAAGTGCCATGATTTCACCAGAGTAAGTGCTCCTTTCACCAATGCAGCCCACAATCCTCCAACTTACTAGATGGACTTTGCCCAATGCTGTGATCCTGGGGTCCACCTGGTGAGGCTCTCTGAATTTAGCTCAATTGCTCCATAGATGACAAACTTGATGTCACCATATTGTACTCTGTACTTTCAGCTTGATAGCAACTGCTAAAGTTTGCATTTCCCTAGCATAACCTTTGAGAACCTGAGGTCACTCCCATACTGCAAATGAAATATCTGATTAGGACTTTGGTGGAAAGTTATCA
Source organism: Vombatus ursinus (assembly GCF_900497805.2). Lineage (NCBI taxonomy): Eukaryota > Metazoa > Chordata > Mammalia > Diprotodontia > Vombatidae > Vombatus > Vombatus ursinus. Next base: position 63,018,453 of record NW_020954596.1, read on the forward strand.
TTGATACATGTGCATATACCTTGGACAGACAATGGGAAGACATTGGGAAGATAGACAATGACCTGGGTATGGAATGGAGGAGGAAGAGGATTTCAGGTAGGATTGCCTAAACTGCTCCCTGCTACAAAAACTCATTTCAGTTATACTTATAGTCTCCAGCTGTATGACTGGAAATTGTGAAAGGCCATGATCTCAGATGTATCAAAGTCAAAGGTGATCAAGGACCATGGAATAGTGCATGATGAATGTAAATAGTGCATGATGAATGTAAAAATGGGACATATTAATCATCATGCTTTGCCTTTGAAAAATGGTCTTAAAGACATTATCAAGGAAATAGGAGACTGGAAAAAACAGTAGATTTTTTTATATAGCAAGGCTGAAAGGGCATGCTACATTAATATCTTTGAGATCAGAGAAAGGACCCCAGGGCACCAGGAGGGTCCTCTGTAGAGAATTTACAAAAGGACAATAAACAAGAATCACATAAAATGAAAGGGCATGGATGAACTATGACCTGCACCAGGCGGAGAATGATCCCAGGTCCATTGAATTATCCATTGAAAATATCTGTTTCAAATTACTTAAATTAACTCAGTGTACTTTAGTTATCTCATAAATCTTCCTAATAACTTTGTGGGAGGTAGATAGAACACCAGGGTTATTTTTGTTCTATCAGTAGGAAAGGCAGAATGGAAACCATTGCTATACAGACAAATAACTAGGATGATTTATGTTTCCATGAATCCCCCATAAAGTATTTGATAGGATTGGAGAAATTTTCAATAGTAGCAAGTAGGTTTGGCTAGCCAGTTCTCCTTAGGACATTCTAGAGACATTGTGCTACTGGGTATATACAATATGCCATGAAATCCTCCCAGACTTTATACCTTTGTATTCAAGATTCATTGATAGCAAATCTATCTTTGTCTATGGGTCATTTCCTCTTCTCCTCTTACCTTGAACAATGGAAATAATTTACTGAGGTTCTGATATGAGTAGTTATAGCCAAAAGAGATGAGGTTATTTAGCCAAGGTCAATGATAGACTATCCCATGGAAACTGCCTTTCTTTCAGCCATGGTTCAACTCACAGAACAATCAGTAATTTGAAGAGAGGTATTGTCTAGCAAAGATATAAAGAAATTATTTCCAAACTGTCTCCCTAACTTCATCTTCTTCCACTTTGCCACACAGACTCTTAAGACTTCATCCCGCAGCCCCTGAATATATAATTGGTCCCTTATAGCACTGTTAAAGGGGGATGCTAGATATCTCTGCAGGAATGACGCTTTCATGGTTTGATTGTAAATTCTATCCAGCTACATGGGCAAGTCTTGTCAATTGCCTAGAGTTCCCTACACACCTACTCATCTTCTCTTTAGGACTATCACTTTCACAAAAGTATGGATTGACATGTAAGTCAATGCCTATAAGTTTGAATTAACTCACAACAGCCTCTCCAGAGATGTGAACATACTACTGAGAGTTCTAACTGCAGTGAATGTAATGGCCACTAGATGTTGATATTATCTTATCTAGTTGTATAGTCCAATGATCACCAATCTTTTTTTGATGTCTACCCCTTTCAGTAAAACTAAACACTGGAATAGATTGTATAAGGGCTTCTCTAAGGCCTTTGATTTCTGACAGCTTGACAGGAACTCAGAACTGTGACTTATGCTTTTAGAAGAAAAAAAAGGAAATAGATTTGTTTTTAAAACAATACAAATATATGAGTATCCCTTATATATGTATATTTATTTTTTTAAATTACATACATTTCAAGTAGTATGGTGTATACATGTAATCCCTGCTAGCCTGGTGGATCATTTGTGCTTGGGAGTTATGAGGTGTAGTAGGGCTAAATTCAATCAGATGACCATACTAAATTCTGTCACCAATATGGTGAGCTCCTGAGGAGCGTGGGCTACCAGGCCACCTAAGGAAGAGCAAACTGACTCAGATCTCCCTCGCTTCTTTCCCTCTTTCCTCATCTACCTCTGCCTCTTTCTCTTTGTCCCCCTTTCCCTTTTCTCTCTCCTTTCTCTTTTTTTCTCTCTTCCTCCCTTTTCCCTCCTTTCCTCTCTCACCCTCTCTTTACTTTCTTCCCTCCCTCCTTCCTTTTCACTTTCTGTCTACAGCTATACTCAAAATAAACTTTTTAAAAAAGAAAATCAATTGTTATTAAAACAGAAAAAAAACTTATTATCTATACTTTTGAGAAAAAATTGCTAAAATGCTGATAAGCACCAAATAACATCATAAAAATAAAAAACATTATATTTTTATTGACAGGAAAAAAGTTGTTATTAAGGTCTGAGTTATCCTTGAATTAACTCTCTATGCAATCAGACCATTGATTTGTCAGAACTAAGATAAGAATTAGTAAATAGGAAAAATAAAGAATAATAATGAGAAAAAGATATGGTATACAATGGAAACAACTCAGCATTGAATGTTAAGCAATAGAAAATCAACATGGGAAATGAACAACATAAATAATATTCATACCAATTATAATAATTTTATAAAGACATTTAACCAATGTAAATTAATTGTGACAGCACAAAAGTGCCTTAGTCAGCACGCTTTTGACTTATATGCCAAATTGAAAGAAATTAGTTGCCAAAGACAAGACAGCATTAGAATATAAACTTGTTTGTAAAATCTAAATAGGAATGATGATGGATGACTATGAGCAGTATTGTGTCACAAAAGAGAAGCAGTGGAGGGGAAAACTAGTTTAAATAAAGCTTGGCAAGATGTTCGACTGATCAAAGTCCCAAAGGCATTTAAGAATGAAAATTGGAGATTAGAATTGAAAATACATTTTAAAATCATCATAATGAACTATTTACTCTATCAAGGACAGTGGAACTACCATACTTGGATCTTAACGTCACAATCTAGGATGTGCATCTTGAGGTGGTAGAAAGAGTACTAGAGACCAAAGATGAGAAAAGCAGTTAGACTGGATCAAGTAAAAGGAGAGGAGGTCAAGGCGACACAATTGTCACGGTGTAGAGGGATCAATATACAAGGTAGCTAAAGAAGAGAAACATTCCAAAGGCATGGAAAATTGTTTTTCGTATATTAGTAACGACAGAGGTGATGGAGAGAATATCGATAACAGCTAATCTGTATGTTTACTCTCACATCCAAAATTTCATGAGAATTTTCGATACATGAATATAGAAAGTCCTTAATGAAGCCATGAGGAGGTAATAAGGACACTTTTGCCAGTGATATTCAACATTGCACTACATCTTTAGCATTTTACAAAGCTCAGAGCTTAGGCATCATCCTTGACTCCTCACTGTCTCACTGTACCATCTTCCCTGATGAATAAAAACACAAAGTAATATAAAAAGAGGGGAACCATATCCAGTCTGTTCTCAAGCCTTGCTGATTTTACTTTTATAACATCTCTCTCACTTCTTCCTACATATCTGTCTATCTATCTATCCATCTGTCTATCTATCTATCTATCTATCTATCTATGGCAGTCAGGGTTAAGTGACTCACACAGGATCACACAGCTACTAAGGGTCTGAGGCTGGATTTGAGCTCAGGTTCTCCTGTCTTCAGGGCTGGTTTTCTATCCATTGAGCCACCTAGCTGTCCCACTCCCCCCACCCCCCTTATCTGAACTCTTAACATCTCTTGTGTATGCCCCCCTTTTTCCTTTGACAGTACCACAATACCTCTTGCAACAGCCTTCTGGTTGGTCCTCTTGCCTCAAGTCTCTTCCCATTCAAGCCCATTCTCTACTCAACTATCAAATCAATCTTCATAAATTGCACAACTGACTATGTCACCACCTCTGTTTACTCAACACCAACGGCTCCTTATCCTAGACTAGAGGATCATAGATAAAATCCTTTGTTTGGCCTTCAAAGTCCTTCATAACCTGGCCCCCTTCTTACCTTTCCATTGCTCACTCCTACATACTCTGTGATCCAACATGACCTCCTTGCTGTTCTTCACATAAGACACTCCAGACATTCTCACTGGCAGTGCTCCATGCCTGGAACTCTCTACTTTCTCATTTCCACCTTCTGGACTCACTCACTTCATGTCTCAGCTAAAATCCTACTTTCTACAAAAAGCCTTTCCCAATCCTTAATGCTAGTGGCTTTCTTCTGATCACTATCTCTTCCATTATACTGTAACTTCCTTGAGAGACTGTCTTTTGCCCTTCCTTGAGTCCTCAGGGCTTAACAGAGTGCCTAGCCCATAATATAGATTTAATAAATGCTTATTGATGAAGAAATTGAGGCTGAAAGTATGTCTTAGGCAGGATTCAAATTCAAGATCTGAACTCATTTTTTCCACACTAAGCCCAGGACTCCATCCACTGCCCCACCTTCCTTACTGCAATATGAAGGTGATGGGATTCTTACGCATGATAAAAGACAGTCATATAAGCACAGGAGAGTTTGAATTAGGAGAAATTGTACCCCGATTTTTACCAAAGGGAATGAATGGAGTATACATTTGAAATATACTTTTACAGCTTAGAGGATTTGAATGCCTAAGCACTTTATATCTTCTACATTGGATTCTTTTCTGCCACAGTACCTAGCAGATAGTGGGAACTTAATAAATACTTGTTGACTGATTGATTGATTCCCTCTTTTAATCAGAAGTGGTAACCCAGGGATGATTTTTTAAAAAGTGAATCAATTGGCTTGAGAATCAGGAAACCAGGGCTCCAGTTCCACCTCCATGTACCTGTGTGACCTGGGGCAAGTCCAGTAATCTCTGTGAACCTTAGTGTCATCATGTTGAAGGAGATGCACTATATAATCTCTGTAACGTCTTTTCAAGTTTTACAATTCTGTGATTTTCCAACTCTGTGACATCCAACTATGACCAAATTCTACCTGCACTAAGTAACATTCTTCACTCATCTGTCTTTTGACCCAAGTACTGGTTGGTTTCTGCTGATGAAGCTATTCAGACATCATTCTCCTTCCTACCTCTCTAACCATCTATGTAGAAATGTCTTCACCTTCAACCCCTTTCCACATCAACTGCTCTTGAATTGGTGAAAGCTAGTAATTGAAAATTCCTTGAAAGCTGCAAATGGTATCGCCTATGTAGTCCTTCTCTTCCTACTCAATAGAGGCTCAAACTCCTCAACAATAATAAATGAGATACCAGCTTAAAGCAAAAAGTAGGCATTTTAAAGATACAGTTAATCCTTAACTTTCACAGGGGGTAATGTTCCTAGAAAATGGTGTGAAAATCAAAATGCAAATGTTGATTCATTGACTCTATGGGAAATAAGGAGTTAAGTTCTCATGATCACCAAAAGCTTTAATCTTTTGCTAGAGATTATTGAAAATAAACTTTTATTCATATAATGTTTTATACCAAAACATTATTCTCATAAAATGCAGTTTTCCTAAAATAATAATCATGAAATAACTGCTAAAATGTAGTGTACAAAACAAAATTGGTAACCTGCAAAACATTTTTTCTTGCTAGTAATTTCCTATAATTCTGTGATCTTTTGTGCAAACATCTCAATAAAAAATTTATTGCAGATAATATTAATTTTTCATAGCACACATAGTACCACACATATTTGCCTCCTTCTTGCAGATGTAACCAATCATAGATTGTTAACACCAGAGTCGCACTGACAATGGCTACAGACACTCCAATGTTAAGTTTATCTAACTCCTTTTTTTTTCTTACTAAGATGCATCACTGCACACTTGGATCCAGAGCCCAAAGATCTTGCACCATGCTGTGGGGACATAATTGCAACACAAAACTTGAGGCAGTTGGTGAAAAAATGCAATGAAGAGGTAGGGTGAACAAGATCATTGAAGCACCTAGTAGGATACCAGCCATTCCACATACTTGTGTGCATTTTTTTTCTCTACTGCTCATAGTCAAATGTGCATGGTTACCAATATGAAAGTGAAAACGAGGTTACTAATAAAATCATGTGAATGCTTTAAGTTGTGAAAATTAAACACTCCAATGTTAAGGGTTGACTGTAATGAAAAATTCCTTGAGAGTTGCAAATGATATCACCTATATACCTTTTCTCCCCCCCCCACTAGAGTCCTTAAATCCTCAACAATGATAAAAGAAATATTAGCTTAAAGCGAATAGTAGGTGTTTTAAAGATACCTATTGTCATTCATTGGGTGAGTTATCTAATCGTCCATTCCACAACCATTTTTAAAGGCTTATTAATGGTAAATTCAGGAGATAATTTAGACCTAGTCCTCGTCCTCAGAGTTTATGCACTGGATATCTTTTATTGATATCACGTTTTGTAAGTTTTAAGCTAGGTCTGTTAGCCCGTCCCTCTCCACCACCCCCCAGCCCCTTTCCACATGTAGGTAGAACCTCTCAGTAGCAGTGATTCCTCTTAGTTGTTATTGTAGTAGGTTTTCCTTCAGGCCTGGCTGCTCTTGTAACTTTGATATTTCAAGCAATGGAGTTGAGCATGAAACTAATTAAGTGTCTTTAAGGTAACCTATGGACTTATTTAATTTACCTAAACCTAGGTATGCCTGATGCAGCAAGACCTTGCCTTTCTCTCTTTACTGATTCTATTTAAATAACAAAGAGAAAAAAGTGACTTCTCAGTTCCCTAAGTCTCATTGATTTTTTTGTACTACAAAATGGAACTTGACGTCTGATAGAAATTGGGGTTTCCTAGCTCTAAGTCTGAAAATCTAGAGCTTTGTTATCTTTGTTTGTACTTTACCCATCTAGATCTCAAAATCTAGAAAGCAAGGAAGCAGCAGTGCCCAGCATTTTTCCTTTTGATATTAGCCTGTTTCTTAAGATTTTATTTTTTAAATAAGGGTTATATTTTGTCTCATTATAATTTATTCCAATGTAACACATCAATATTTTCGAAAGGGACATGAAAACTTAAAACCTTTGCAGTGGTCCTAAACTGGGCCCTAATTGCAAGGTTACTTCCCAGGTGTATCTAGGATCAAAGGTTTAAATATGGAAGGGACTTCTGAGTTGATATAGTCCAAGGGTCCTCTCTGCATTTTATAGATGAGGAAACTAAGGCACAGAGAACTCAAATAGCTTGCCTAAAGTCACACAGGTAGTAATTGGAGAGCCAGCATTTGAAGTCTGATCCTTGGTTTCCAAATTTAGTCCTTTTCTTTTTTCCCTTGTGCCACAACACTGAGTTTAAATTTTGCTTAAGATGGAATACATGGATAGCATTGGTTTAGGCTCATGTTGCAAAACCCAGGGCTTTCCTCTATATTTCTGTTTCCTCTTATTCTTCTTTCTCATCCTTCTTAAAATCAGAAATGCATCTGGCTCCTCTGACTCCTTAGTAGTTATTGCTATGTATGCTCAGTGACAAAGAAAAAGAAATTTTGGTATCAAATGGAAGCTTTGAGGAAATCTTGAGGAAATTCAGGAAATTTGAGGAACCTTTGTTATATGCTTGGGGAAAATTGGATGGGAGACATGGAATGTGGCAGGCCTGGTGGAAAATGTGGAGAGTACTGATAGTAATGTCAACCAATCAACCAATTAACAAGCACTTCTTAAGCTCTTACTAATGTGGGGACCATGGTTCTGGTCTTGTTTCATGTTTACCACCCCAGAGAGTTTCCTCTTCCTTCTTTAACCCTATTTATTACATCATAGAGGCATCAGAAGAGCTTGGACATATAACCAGGTGTCTATAAGAGCCACTAGCAGACTGGAAGTAGGGACAGCAGCTATGCCCAGAATTTCTGCCTCTTCTGTGCCTTTACCCTCAGACATGAGAGGAAAGGCTTTAGGACAGAAGCAGCTGAGGGCTCAAGCAAGCAACCTGACTTTGTGGAGGCTTGTGAAAATCTGTTTTCCTTCCTTTGTTGCAAAATGTTTCTTGTCCGGTAGCCAGATTGGGTTAGCCTTTGCAGAAATTTCTGAGAGTAGAACCCTGATTTAACTACAGAAATACCACAGACAGCTTTTCAGTTACAGTTGGATCACTCTAATAGATGATAAGTAAAGCTGCCTGTAGAGGTCGCTGAAGAGCTGATTTGGGAGCAAAGATCATCCAGGTTCAAGTTCTTCTGGGCCATACTGTCCCTCTGCTCCTTGAGCAAGTACCTTAGCCTCTCTGTGCCCTTGACAAGTCTCTAAGGCTGATGCCGACTCGCATCAGTAAAGTGAGTTTTCTATACCAATGGAATCCAATCGATCTCCCCCTCACATAAGCTCTTACCCCCTAAAAAAGCATCATATAAGCTAGTCTAACGTCTGACCTACATCCTATTTTTTCAGCTGGATATTTTGAGGTACTTGAGTTCAGAGATCCTCTAGAATTCATGGATTTCCTGTAGAGGTCCTGAAGCCATTGACTTCTTTGTCTAATTTTATCACCCCAGAAACTTCTTTGACCCCTCAATGCAGTTTGATTCTACTTTGGCTGTTCCCTAGACCTGCCCCTTTCTCCTCAGTCTAAATTCATCTTCAATATTATCACCTCTTGGATACCTTCCAGAATAAAATGTAAGAGATGGAAAGAATAGTGTAGTGGATAGAGAACTAATCTTGGGGCCAAGAATATCTGGGTTCAAATCCTCAGACACTTATTAGCTCTTTGACCCCGGGTGATTCATATAACTTCTCCCAGACACAAGTTCTCTATCTGTAAAATGGGGATAATAAGAACATTTATTTTATAGGGTTATTAAGAGTATCAAATGAAATGAAATATGTAAAGTTATTTGCAAACTTTAAAACACTATTTAAACATTTGCCATAATGATTATTACAGAAACCTGGCCTTGGAGTTAGGAAGATGTGGGTTTAAGTCCTTCATCTGACATTTACTAGCTATGGGACTATGGTCAAGTTTCTTGTTTGTCTTTCGTTACTGAAGAGGACAATCAGGATCAGGAGGGTGATGTCTTGACTTGCAAGTTAATTGAATTTAAATGAGGCAGGGCTGTGCAAAGTCACCAGCCTCACTCTCTCCTCCAGAGTCACTGGAATCTAAAGACCAGATATAGGTTAGGACAACTAGTGATGCATCACTTCCCCCTCCTTCCCTCCCTCCTTCCCTGCCATGGTCAAGTTACTTAACCTCTCAGTGCCACCAAGCAATTCAGTGAGACTGTTAGATATGACATCTGCGAACAGTTTGTATATTAGGTGATCTCTGCTTGAGGATATGATAGCTCTGGACCCTATCCTGCCCATTCCAACTGTCTACATATGAACCACTATGCCTGGAATCAGGAAGACTTGAGTTCAAATACAGTCTCAGACACTAACTGTGACCCTCACACACACACACACACACACACACACACACACACACACACACACACACACAGATGAATTTAGGTTGAATTCCTGATTTTCTTATCTATATGACCCTGGAAAAGTCAATGAGCTCTTTGGGAATCATTTCCTCATCTATAAAATGAAGGCATTGACTATATGACCTCTAGGGTCTCTTTCAATCTATAATCCTGGGATCTTAGATGGCAAGCATCTTGAATGAGAGGACTATGTCATATGGTTTCTAAATTTTTATTTTATTAAGTTTAAATCCATTCAATGGGTAATCTAGAAATATTAATACATGAAGGGGAAAGGAAGGGAAGAAAATGTGCTAAGCATTTTACAAATAGTATCTGGCACATAGTAGGCGCTAAATAATTATTTATTTATTGATTGGTTGTCTTATTTAATCCTCCCAGCAACCTTGGGAGGTAGGTACTGTTATTCCCATTTTACATTTGACAAAACTAAGGCAAATGGAGTTTAAGTGATTTGCTTCTTCTTGTTTGGTTGTTTCAGTTGTGTCCAACTCTTCATGACCCCGTTTTGGAGGTTTCTTGGCAAAGATCCTGGAGTAGTTTGTCATTTCTTTCTTCAGCTCATTTCACAAATGAGGAAACAAGCAAACAGGGTTAAGTGACTTGCCCAGGGTCACACAGCTAGTAAAGCTTTGAGGCCAGATTTGAACTCAGGAAGATGAGTCTTCCTGACTTCAGGCCCAGAACTCTATCTACTGCTCCACCTAGCTGCCCAGTGACTTGCTTAGGGTCACAGTTAGTGTCTGAGACTGGATTTGAATTCAGGTCTTCCTGATTCCAGACCCAGTGTTCCAGCTACTCTGCTATCTCACTGCCTCTATGATGCTAAAAATATAATAAAATCTTGTATGAATTGGTCAGTTAGCATGGACTTATCTTTACAAAGCAACAACATCCCTGGTTCTCCACACTTGGTTTTTAAAATAAGTTTCAGAGTTTGAGTGACTTTCAATATATGTTTACTTTGTTGCAACACTTCTGATGAGTTCCTTGACTTTAACTTATTTTAAAAGTGTACCTGACAGAAAACTGTTCTCCTTTCTCACTGAGAGATGACATTCGTATGGGGAAGAGACTCTGATTCAGTTTAAGAGCTGCATTCCTACAAGGAAGCTAGATCTGCCTTCGGTCCAACCCAGTTTCCAGGTGCCACCAGTGAGAACACAGTACGTGGCTGACAGAGCTAGAAATTATCAGTACAGAGCAAGCAGTTCTTAGGAGCACAAATACTGAAAAGGACCATTCCACTTATCTATCTACGGTTGAGTATGTTTGAATGATATTGGGGGAAATTGAATTAATTTAGAGAAAACTATGAGTTGGCATGTTGCCATTGCCATATACCCATGCTGCCCTCGTTAAGTCTGCTATATTCAGTGACCTGGCTGATAGAGCATTGAACGTGGTTCAGTTGGACAAGATTCAAACAAGTGAAGGCCGTAAAGCACTGATTAGCTGTGTAACCCTGGACAGACCATTGAACCACTGTCTGCCTCAGTTTCCTCAAATGGATAATGGGGATAATAACAGCACCTCCCTTCCATGGTTCTTGTGATGTTCAAATAAGATAATATTTATAAAGCACTTAGCACAGTGCCTGACACATTGGATTTAAGTGAGTCAGACCTGTGCAAAGTCATCAGCCTCACTCTCTCCTCCAGAGTCATGGAAATCCAGTTCCAAGACATAAGACAAGGCTTTTCTCTTTTTCTTCCTTCCCCTTAATGTGCATTAAACAACAACAACAACAACAACAACAACAACAACAACAACACTTTAATGTCCCTCTTTTTCCCTCTAATTAAACAACAAAAAAAAATCTACCTTCTTTACAAATAATTATAGTCAAGCAAAATAAATCTACTCATTGGCCATGTCCAAAAATGTATGCCTCATTCTGCATTTCTAGTTCACTACCTTTCTTTCAGGAGGTAGAATAGCATGTTTTATCATCTGTCCTGAGGGAATATCTCCACCCTCTCTGTAGACAGACAATAGATCATGAGGGAAACACAAAATTTATCAGGCAGTCTCTTGACTTTCTCCTCACAAAGGTTGTTGTTAACAGTAGTATGAGAAAACCAAAAGAGAATAATAGACATTCAGGGACCTGATTCCAAGGCAGGGGAGATGCCCCTCCATAACCTTATTCCTAGTGGCTTTTTCCCTCTCAGACACAACCATCTGGCTCTCCCAGAATTATGAAAGGTCAATTTACAAACACCATCCACTAACCCTGGCTTTTTTCTGCTTTGGTATCTGGCTGCAGGCTTTTTGAATGTGGGAAGAGGCTTCTTCAAGATCTTAGAGTGTGGCATAGTAGAAAAAACACCATAGTTAAAAGACCTGAGTTTGAATCCAAGCTCCCAAGCTCTAACACTTACTACCTGATCAAGGGTAGATAGACATCCAAAAGGACACCTCCAGAGAGAGCTGAATATGTCCATGGCTTAGATGAACACTGAGACCAATGATAGAGGCTAGTCCTTTTCATCACCCTCTCTTTAACAAATAAGGAGCTCCAACTAATGCTAGAAGGCCCAGTCATAATAGGTGGTGGACTTTTTCATAGAATCATAGATGTAGAGCTTCAAGGGACCCCAGAGGCTATTTCCCCTCGCTTTAAAGACAAGAAATTGAGGCCAAGGGAAACTCAGTGACTTACCCAAGGTTCCACAGGTAGTAAAAGTCAGAAATGGCATTTGAATGAAGATTTTCTGACTCCAGAGACAGTTCTTTGTCCTCATGCATTTACTATGTTCCTGTTCTTTTTTTTTATGCTTCATTAAATGACTTTTTTCTCTTGAATTGATGTTATCATGTATATGATATATATGTAATATTTATGCTACTTATTTTCTTGAGTTGTGAGGATCAAATGAGTTCATGTACATAAAGTACTTTGTAAGCAACAATAGACTATATAAATGTCTGCTTTTATCATTATTGGCTATAGTTTCGGTCTTCCCACTCCTGTGCAGCCCAACTCCACTGATATTCCCATTGTGTTAACAGATTTTTCTTACTTGGTAAATAGTTTATTCATCATTAGTCTCAGTATTTCTACAATGTTTTGAGGATCTGTGATTTTTTTGTGTGGGTTCTTTCCCTACTGACAGAGATATGTAGTCTTGAAGATTTTCCATGATTCTCAGCATTATCACCCTAGTGATAATCACCTAGTGATGACCCTCTCCAGTTACCTAGGTTAGTTCTTGAACAATGAACAACAACACTGAGCTGGTACTAGGGCTTTTCAGCTTGGTAGAAACTGCCAGAGACTTTGAGTAACAAGAGTAACTTTCATATTGTTAAGAGGCACTAAAAACTCTAATCAAACATTAGTCTCAAAGCATTTCTAATTATTTCCCTATGGAAGGTAAGATGCCAATTTATCTATTAGTTTGAGCCTAGTTGTCTAGCAAAGAGTCATATATAACTATAGTATTTTTGAAAGAGGCAAACTAGGAGGTTGGCCAGTAGGTGAAAGAGTAGAATTAAGGACTACCTATACTAGGTGGGAGGGAATAGATAACTGTTTTTACAGAAAAAGTGAATGGATTACAAGAGGTGTAGGTAGATGGATACATAGAAAAAGCCTAGAATTCTAATTCAAGTCATAATTGAGCAGAGAGAAAAAAGAAGAAATAGATTATGAACTCAAGGTGGACATTAACAGGCAAAGCAGGAATTGACTGCAGGAGTTCTTTTGAAAATTAATTTGTATTGATATTTTTTGTTTTTACATCAACCAAATTTCTTTTCCTTTCTCACCTCAAGAACAATCCCAAATGATAAAGAATTTAAAAAAATAAGAAAAAAGGAATTAAAAGGGATCAATATATCAATCTGGCAATATATGCAGGCTTCCAACTCCATTGACTCCCTTGTTGTTTGTCTTTTGTTCTTGAAGAGGACCAATGACATCACAAGGGTGATGTCTTGACTTGCAATTGAATTGGATTTCAGTGAGTCAGGGCTGTGCAAAGTCATCAGCCTCACTCTCTCTTCCAGTCATGGAAGTCCAGTGGTAAGACATAAGTTAAGATGACTGGAGATGGCCTGGGATGCAGTGGGTGACCTCGGCCTTTCCAAATTAAGGTCTTGAAGAAGTGGGAGGTATCTTTTCAAGTCTCTTTTTTGGGTTGTGTTTATTCCTTGTAATTTTACAATGTTCATTTTTGATTCTTTGGTTATTCTTCTTTCTATTTATATTGTTGCCATGTATATTGTTTCTTGATTCGTCTTACTTCACTATGCATCAGTTCATGTAAGTCTTTCTGTGCTTATCTGTACTAATCATATTTCCTCATTTCTTAACAGCATAGTAATATTCCATTACATTTATGTACCACAATCAGCGGTGGGGAACCTGTAGCCTCAAGGCCACATGTGGCCTTCTAAGTCCTTGGGTGTGGCCTTTTCACTGAGTCCAAGTTTTACAGAACAAATCCTTTTATTAAGGGGATTGGTTCTGTGAAGTTTGGATTCAGTCAAAGGGTTGCACTTGAGGACCTAGGGAATGCTTTATACTGAATCACAGAGACCTGAGATTGAATTCTATCTCAAACACCAGCTTTGTGGATTGTGGACAAATCACTTAATTTTTTTCTACCTTAGTTTCTCCCATCTGCAAAATGGAGACAATAGCAGCCACCTCACCAGATCATTAGGAGAATCAAATTAAAAAAATACATGTAAAGTACTTTGCAAACCTTCAAGTCCTAATGTGAACACTAGCTAGTATTATTCTTCTGACAGGTGGTGAGTAGAGAGTCTGTTGCCATGGCTTCCAACATTTGCTTATACTACTTTAGCATTCTTTTTCCCCTAAGCATGTAAGTATACCCTGATTTACCTGTATCTTCCCAGGCCATGGAGCTTTCTACAGCCACTTTATACCCTTGCTCCTGACTCTTAGGTTTGATTTTCAAATGCCTAGAGACAGTCACATCTGTGATGATCCATCTCTTGATCTCAGGTTTTCCTGAACCTTCTATGTTTTGGTTTTATCTCATTCATTACATTAACACTGTTTTTTAGTGTGGTCTCCAAAAATTTCTTACTGCCAAAGAAAAATTATTTGACCTTCAAAACCTGAAGGTTAAAATATATAATATCTTATTTAAAGGACCAAGTAGATATATCCTCTGTAAGAACTCTTCCATCTTTATACATTCATGATTTAAAATAATATGTTCCTAGAAGCTTTTTGATGAATATGTCCATCAAATATATATATATGCATGTATGTATGTATATCTTATGTATTATGCACATATGTTTGTCTATATATGTAATCTAGATGAATTCATGTGATGAAATCACAAAGAAATATTTGAGGGTACTGCTGTCTTATGTTGAAATCAGCCAGAAACCATTTATTAAGCTCCTACTATGTGCCAGGCACTGTGTTAAACCTGGAGGATACAAAAAAAGGCAAAAGAGGAGCTCTTCTCTTAAGGAGCTCACAGTCTAATGGGGGAACCAATGTGCAAACAACTATAGATAATGGGGGAAACAATATGCAAACAACTATACACAAAAAAGATATATACAAGATAAATTAGAGATAATGAACTGATAAAAGACCTGAACATTCAGGAGGATCGGGAAAGACTTTTTTGTGGAAGGTAGGCTTTTAGTTGAGATGTAATGGCAGCCAGGGAGTCCAGAAGGTGGAGATGAGGGAGTAGACAGTTAGAGGCTTGGGAGATAGTGAAAAAGTCTGGAACCCAAGATGGAGTATCTTGTATGAGGAACAGCAAGGAGGCCAGTGGCACTGGACCACAGAGTATGGAGGAGGGAGGGGTAAGATCTGAGAAGAATGGAAAGGTAAGGAAGGGACCAGGTTGTGATGGGCTTTGAATGCCAAACAAAGTATTTTATATTTAATCTTGGTGGTGAGAGGGAGTCCCTGGAGTTTGTTAAGTAGGGGGTGACATGATCAGATCTGCACTTTAGGAAGATCACTTTGGTAGCTGAATTGAGGATGGACTAGAGTGGGCATAACATTGAGGTGAAGAGATAAATCACCCGGCTGTTACCAATAGTTCAGGTATAAGGAGATAAGTGCTGGTACCAGAGTGGTGCAGGCCCTTTTCAGAGGAGAAAGGGGGACACACACAAAGGAATAACAAATTATAATTGACAGGTCTTGGCAAATGATTGGAGATAGGGTTGAGAGACTTTGAGTAGTGGAGGATGATACCTAAGTTGGGAGTCTGGGTAACTGGGAGGATAGTGGTGCTTAATGGTAATAAGGAAGTTGTGAAGAGGCAAGGGTTTAGGAGGGAAGATAATGAATGAATTCAGTTTAGGATATATTAAATGTAAGTTGTCTCTTTTGACATCCAGTTTGAGATGTACAATAGACGTTTGGATATGTGAGCTTAGAGGTCAGTAGGGAGGTTAAGACTGGATAAATAGATTTGAGAATCATCTGAACAGAGATGATAATTGAATTGTTGGGTACTAATGAGTTCACCAAGGAAAATAGGATAGAGGGACAAGAGAAGAACATCCAGCACTCTGGAGATAGCCATGATTAGCAGGCATGACCAAAATGAAGATCTCGTAAAGGAGATTAAGGAGTGGTCAGATAGGTATGAAGAAAACCAGAAGAGACTCTTGGCAAGAAAACCTAAAGGGAAGAGAGTATCAAGGAGAAGAGGGTGCTTGACAGTCTCAGAGTCTTCAGAAGGGTCAAGAAAGTTGAGGATTGAGAAAAGTCCGTTCAGTTTAGCAACTAATAGATCACTGGTAACTTTGGAGGGACAATTTCACAGCTATTTTCCTCTAGGATATTTTGGCACTCCAATGGGTTAGTGTTACAGTACGTTCTAAAATTTGATCACTACTTGAAAGTTTAGCCAATGACTCAATAAGCCTAGGTGTTGGCAAAATGTTAAATCATATAAATATAGTTTCTAGAACAAGTTAGATAGTTTACCAAAAGCAGTAAGTATGCTTATTGGTTTTCTTTGAAATTAGTATTTGATATTTTCTGTACTGAATCCATTGGAAGAGATGTGAATAATAATGTCTTTATGCTGAAAGATAAATATAACTTTTAAGGATCTGACTGCCTCACATTTCTCAGTAATGAGAGCCAAAATAGATCTGTGATTCATTTCCTTTGCTGTCCGCCCAATCAACTCCCTGAATGGAGAATTGTATTTCTTAGGGCCAGTGCTGTCTAGATATCTTGTTCTGTGATCCTTTTAAGAAGCTCTCTTGGGTTAGTAGTATCTCTGAGGGCACCTCAGAAATGAATACAAGTGAGTCATTGAGTGAATCAAGACTTCTTGATATTTGCGATTCAATTTTGCTGAATATGTTTCTTCATTCTTCACCGTTCTAAGTTTTCAATCCTGAGATTCTCTTTGTGAAGTGTACAAATTGCCTACTCCTTTGTGTCATCCTGTGTCCTCTGGTCCTGAAATTCTTGGCTCAAAATCAATCTCCTTTTAAGAAGTCTTCTTTGATTATCCCTAAAGCACTTATTTGAATATATCTTTGCCTAAAAGTTTGTGACATTTCAAGACCCTATCCATAATGATTGTAAATAAGTACTGCCTTATTCTATAGTATGGAGAGTTATTTTTGCTCCCCTCTACCCCCCAAAAAATTCATAAAGAGTCTATTCCTTTTTGTTATTTGCAACTCAAAGATAGAGTTAGCTCTCAAATTAACCTGGAGATTCAAGATGCTTGGAAGATAGAATTTTCATATTTGATGTAGAAAAAAACAAAACAAAACCCTGACAGAGCACTTTGCAAGAGATCCTTTGTTTTGATCTCTTTCTTGCTCTAAAAGCAAGTGTCACTTGTATTTTCAAATAGACTGGAACCACAGGGTAAGTCTTATACATACATGGACATGGAAATCACATGTAAATAAATTGTTTCCCAGAGCTTCGAAGTCTCCTTCAGTGATAGGAGAACTTGTTGTAATGGAAAGAACACTGAATTTGGAATCATAAGCTGGACTTGTACTAAACCCTGGGCAATTCACTTTCTTTCTATAAGCCTCAATTTCCTTCCATGTAAAATGAGCACAATAATAGTTATATTATCTACTCATAAAATTACTCAAATAAGATGCTGCAGATAAATTACTTTGTAGTAGTAGTATCATATAAATGTAAGCTATTTGCATTTGATCTCTTAGATTTCCTTAAGGTCTTAGGTCCTTGCAAAAACCATTTGGGTAGAAACTCTGATTATGCCCTTGTCTCTTCTTTCTGTTTTCTCTCACAGTATCATTCACCTTCCTTTGACATTTGGACAGATTAGTATGACCTCCAGAGCATTCTAGAAAAATTCAGAAAACCCTAGGAGATAAAGCTCAATATTTCTATTCCTGATCTAATTAGCATAGAAGTTATTTAGCCCTGCTTTCTTCCCTCTAGTTCCTCTCTATTCTTATGTTTGCATGAATATACTTGCTCTTTGTTAACTCTCTCCTCTCAAACTTTACTTCTGGCAGTGAAGGTCATACCCTTTAATGGAAAGTAACTTCAGTGATCATCACAATTGGAATGTAAACTTTGAACTGGAATAAAAAAGAAGTATGATAGTCAAAGGTAGAGATAGGAGAAGGGGAGACTGTGGGGGGAGGGGTGTGTGTGTGTGTGTGTGTGTGTGTGTGTGATGATTCATCCTTCCTCGTTGCTTCTCTGCTTGGTCTTTTTTGAATAAATTGCTTTAGAACTTACTTCCTAATGCTGCCTTACTTTGATAAAAGCATTACAATATGCATGACCAGACTTCTACTTTTCCAGTTAGCTGTTCAGGCATGTAGTGCATAATATATTTTCATTAAAAACTCCACTGTTGGGGCTTAAAGCAGGAAAATGATAGAAATGCACTGCATTTATGGGAGCTATTAAAAAAAACCCTCACCCCCATCTCTTTTCAAGTGTTAAGATGCACATTTTCCTTCAAAAGAGGAAAACAAGAAACATAGCTATTTATCTGTTTATACTTGTAGATGGTTCCAAACTTCACAATACTACATTTCCAAAAACAAAACAAAACAAAAAACAAGATCCCCAAACAAATAAGCAAAAAAACCCCAAAAACCCAACCACCTCCAAAGGTGCCACTGCAGGACATGTAAGAAGCTCATACACTCTTTTTTTTTGGATGAAAGAGGAATGAAAGACTCCTTATATTTCCATGGCACTTTCAAGTCCATTATCACATATTTGAGTTCATTTAAAGGAAAAAGAAACACTTGAATGCAGGGGGCATACACAGATTTCAAAAGGTACTATTAACTGTTTCAGGAATTTTGTGGTATTATTTAATATCTATTGTGTCTAGCTTATAACCATTTTCTAGTTAATCCTACTTATTCCCAGATAATACATTTCCCCATAACAAGTAATTGAAAATGTGCATGTTGTTTTATGTTTAGAATTCAGATATTCATGGGGGAAATTCTATTCACAGGTCACAGAAAAGGTGACATGGATGAGAGAAAATTAGAAATGCAAGGAATCTTCTCCTAAAGACTAAACAAAATAAATCGAAGCCTTATTATGGTTGGGAAAGGTGAATTAATCTTTATAATATATTTAAAAGATATATTTCAAAATTCTATCTGGGAAGCAATAATTAGAGAAGGATAGGAAATGGCTGAAAGTTACAGGACCAGCAGTAATTTTCTCAGTCCTTCAACTGGTCCCGCAACTCAGTTAAATGCTGTGATTCAAAAGCAGAAGTGAATGTTCATGGTCTCTCACAATCTCTGCCAAGTTGGGCCTAACACTTTACATTATGTTGCATTTTCTGAAACTGTTTCCATCCTAGGGATAGCTATTCCAGCTTCGAGGAGTAATGATAGTCATAATGTTCCTACCTAGACATTGGGCTCATATCAACCCTGGATGAATGGTTTCTACAAGTTACATAGGAGCTTAAAGATGAAAGAATTCATGATCTGCCCCATCAATGACTTCTGCATATGGTTAATGGGCTTATAGGCAAATCACATAGTGCAGACATTTTCTTCAGGTTTACATGTAGATGACTCCGTTACCTTTATTTTCTTCCTATTTGTTAAGTTGATAGAGAAATAGAAGATTGGACAGGACTCCCTAGCCTTATGGGAGATATATGCCCTGATCCTTTGCTTAAACTGTGCAGTCCAACTGGTTGGAACAGATAACCTGAGAGGAGAGTGGATAGTGTATTGTAGAGAAGGGAAGGAAAACCTGGGCATAATGGTGGCTTTGATTTACATAATGCTTTCTTCTGAGAAAGTTAAAAGAGATTTTTGTTTCCATTTATCATCTTATTATAGTCAAATGAGATAATATATGTATATGATATACATACACACATATAAACATACATACACACAGAGATGCACAGAGACACTATAGATATATGTGTGTGGGTATATATATATGGCATGGTGAGATTTATGTAAACTGGTGCTGAATGAAACAGAACCAGGAAAAATAAAACATACACAGTGGAAATGGAAAGGGCGACAACAAAACAATGGAAATGAAATCCTAGGACATGATAATTACTGATTTTGGCCTCAGAAAAGAAAAGGCACTTCCCTTTCCTTCCTTCCTTTCTTTTTTGTCACACAGGTGGAAGGCAACGGTTGTTTAGCACCGAACATGATGCTGCTTTTTAGTTGTTTGTTGCTTAGTTTAAGTGAACTCTTTCTTTTCCTAGCCCCCCCTCTTTGTCATTAGGTAAGGCTCTCTGAGAGGAAGGAAGGATATAAAGGAGATGATGTAAAAGCAAAAGATAATCAATACATTTTTTTTAAATAAGAAAACACATGGCAAAAAAAAAGTGCCAGCAAAAATGTGAAAAGAAGGACATTTCTGAATGAATTTGCAAGGTCCTCTTTTAGGAGATATACACACATGCATTCACACACACATGCATTCACACACACACACACACACACACACACATACACATAGTGCTTTGCAAATCAACTTTTATTTATTTTTTATTTTTATTTATTTTTGTGAGGCAATTGGGGTTAAGTGACTCACCCAGGGTCACAGAGTTAGTGAGTGTCAAGTACCTGGTCTGAGACAGGATTTGAACTCAGGTCCTACTGACTCCAGGCCCAGGCCTCCTGACTCTATCCACTGCGCCACCTAGCTGCCCCTGCAACTCAATTTATAATCATGCTATTAGGAGGGAGTTAGGTGACACAGTGCCTAGAGCACTGGACTTGGAGTCAAGAAGACCTGGGTTTGAATCCTACCCCAGTCACTCATCAGCTGTGTGACCCTGGGCAAGTAAGTCATTTAACTTCTCTTAGTTTCATTTTCCACATCTATAGGACAATAATGGTACCTATTTCACAGGATTATTGGGAGAATCAAAAGAGATAATATACGTAAAGTATTTTGTATATCTATTCAAATGCTAGCTATTATTATTTTTATTTGTTCAGTCCTTCAGTTGTTTCTGAGTCTTTATGACCCCGTGGACCATAGCCAATTCTGTCCAGTGAGTTTTCTTGGCAAAGATACCAGAGTGCGCCATTTCCTTCTTCAGTGGATTAGGGCAAACAGAGGTTAAGTGACTTGCCTAGGGTCATACAGTTAGTGAGTGTCTGAGACTTGATTTAAACTCAGGTCTTTCTGACTCCAAGCCCAGGGCTCTATCCACTGAGCCATCTGACTGCCTCATTTTTATAGTCTCCCAATATCTGCCATCCATAGTAGGGAGTAGCATAGATTCTTATCCATGTTTTACTGATAAAGACTTGAAGCAGGATGAGTCTGTCATTTTCCCATGGCTAGTGAGTCAGAAATAGATCTCAGTTTTCCTGAATTTTAAGCCAGCATTCCCCCAGACTAGGATAAGGTACCTAAAGGGAAATTTCTGAAAATTAAAAAATTAGAATTGGTGTCTTTAGGTACAAACCTAAGGTGCCTCTGGATATGTATTCTTTTTTAATCAGCTCAGCATCACAGCAGTTTGAGGATTATGAGTTTTCAAGGTTGAAATGCTTTGTATTCTCAGACTGACATTTCTTCCAAGTACGCCGCTAGCATTATGTTGCCTTCCCACTCTCGGTCCTAGAAGAGTTTCATGGGAAGCTTCCAGGACACAGTTTATTTGCACTTAAATAAGCCTAGCAAAAGAACACACCAGTCAAGGTGCATGAAACATAGATATTCCTTACAATATAAACTGAATGTGTTCTTTCTCTGAAATGCCATCTTCCTCAAGTATATCCATATGTCACCAAAATGGTAACCCTGCCTCTCCATATGTTTTGGTAGGGCAGTGAGCATCTGATTTGCAGCATGGCCAGGGAGCTCATCCAGAATGGTGAGGAGAGGGGAATGGAGGTGAGAAATATGGAAAATGAAGCAGACAAAACTACATATGCATGCAGAAAGCTTTTCAAGTCTTAGAGGGCTTTTTAAATGTGAGCTATGGCAGGTTGGTTCACCAAGTTTAAACTGTGATTTTTCATTTGGAGTCAGTTCATGTAGTGTGGGAGGGTGGAACACAGATGAGGACTTTTAAGGAAGGATCAGGCCAAGGGTATCAGCTAGTTAGCCAAGAAAGATTCAGGAAAACTAGGAGATTCAGAGGTGCTCAGGATAGATGTGGAAGAGCCTGTAAGCAGCAGAATTAGCTTTGTTTATGTAAGAACTGCTGGGAGCTATCCACTTTTTAAGGCCAGCTACTGCCTACAAGTCCAGGCAGGCATACACCTTTATAGAATTATGTGTAGGAAAAAGCATGATTAAACAGGCCTTCCAAAGCAGAAGGCTCAGATAACAGGAATCATTCGTGAATGTTGGGGTGAAGGAGGTAAACTTTGAAGAAGAAAGAACAGTGCAACAAATAGGTATTGCTATTGAGATTTTAAAACAAACAGACAAAACAAAAAATGAACAATGATGAAGAAAACATTTACAGGCAACACTCTAGATCTTCATTTTCTGTACAATGATTGATAACCACAACAATGTCCCTGAAACACTTAAAGAAAAATAAATAGTAATACCAAATATACTCCAGTTAATAAGGCAGGAAAGGACACAAGTACTCTGCAATAAGAGTTAAAACAAATTTCTTTTCTGGCTTTCCCTTAGTTACTAACATCAACAATGGAATAAACGAACCATCCTTCCAGTATTCCAGTTAACCACATTATGTTTCTTTTTTTTTCAGGCTGTCTCTCAACGTCTTGTTCACAGGAGCGTTTTGTTACTTTTGTAACCCCTGTTCCAAAGCCAATTGGTATGGGAGTTACACTTAAAACATACTTTAAGCACATATTCTTTTTTCACACTACTTGAATTTTCCCTCACATACCTTCCCCTTTATATCTCCTCCTTTTTGCCCTCCCTGTCTTCATTCCCTCTTTATTTCTCCCATCCATCCTTTCCTCCCTTTTTTCCCTTCCTCTCTCCCCCTTCTTCCCACTCTCTTTTCCCTTTTTCCTTCCCTCTCCATCCTTACTCTCTTACTCTCTTGCTTCTTTTCTCTTTTCCTTTCTGTTTCCCTTCCTCTCTCTTTCCCTTTCCTTCCTTTCTTCCTGCTTCCTTTCCATCTCATTTTTCTGCTTTCCTCTCTCCTTCTGCTTTAATTCTCTCCTTCCCTGTCTCTTCATTTTTCTTCCCCTCTCATCAATTCATTATTGGGTCCATGACGTCCCCCAATGACACTTTTTCTTAACAAAGAGAAAGCAGAAATTGCGTGTGTTCCACTCCTAGCTCACCTTCCTCTCCCCTCTTTTGATAGGTATTGCCAGATCCTTCTACCTTAATCTCTCTGAACAGTCAACACTTATCTCACAGAGGAGCAAGCATCCTCAGGTTGATTTCTGGCAACTGCTATATTAGAATAAATTGAATATTTCTATTTTTATAGAAAATCCATTTTTTGGGGATAATATTGGCCTTGGCACATTCTATAAAAAGAGTTTTTGCTGTATTTATATAATTGCCTGCTTTAGGGAATGGAAGGTTTACGTGATATGATGGGGATACACAATGTCACTTTCCAGGAACTCATCCCTGGAATTGAAGAAAAATGAATGTATGGCTTTAAATCTTCCATTGCTTGTATATCCAATTCTGTGGCTGCTCCTTGTGATATTGCTACTTCTTTCAATGTTGTGCTCCATAGACTATGCCCAAGGAGACAATGAATTACTCATGCTATTGAGGGCATCTTTCTCACTGATCATGCCTTAGATATCGTCAGGCAGGAAAGAACAGAAGGCAGGGGTCTTTCTCTCTCCTGGTTCTACTATGGATTGTTTGACCTTGGGCAAGTCATTTAATCTTTGTATCTCAGTTTTCAATCTATAAGATAGGTATAATAGGACTGATTCTCCCCTCCTCCCAAGAGCTTTATAGGGATAACTGTGAGCATTTTGAACTATTCAGAAGAAACAAAGCTAAAGTATTGTAGTGATTACTACAATATGATAAAAGCTTTAGCAGTTTAAAAGCAAAAACCAAAAATTCCCGAGAAGACAGATTCTTCTTTTCCAACACTCAAATTAAGAGTGCATTTACCACTTTTTCTCCCCCTTCTCACTGAGAGGATTGAATATATACATATAGATGTGTACACATACACACACACACACACACAAACACACACACACACAAACATCTACATGTATACACACATTATTAAAGAACAGGAATCTATGGCATTCCATTCTGTTGAAAGACTCATTCTATCAAGTTGGCTCCTTTCAGTTATTTTTCTTTCATGTTCATTTCATTCAATGTTCTTAATGAACATTAATTAGAAAGTAAGATATTAAATCCTACATAAGTAAGATGGAAATGTCATCCATTACACAACATAGTTCTGTTCACTAATTGTATTGACTTTTTTTTTAACGTGATGGATCCATTCTCTCCAGATTTCTAGCCATTCAAGCTATTATTGACCTTTTTTCCTGTCCCTCTCATATTCCTTCCTCAAAATATTAGAACACACAAAGACTTTGCTCTCCTATGTGGTTAAATATATTAATATAAGCATCTATGAATCATGGAAGAAATTAATTTATAGCTTAGAGAAGGAGAAAACTCAGTATGTATTGAGAATAGTTAATTCAATTACTGAAATAATGTGCATTTGGATAGCCAATGGCATTGTAATATTGTATGCCCTCATTCTGAAGAATGTAATCCCCCTGCAGAAACATTTATAAGTAGGAGATATAAGTGCAGATGTGTTCTCTAATGGATGTTATGGCATAGTACTATCTGTCTGGTTCTACAGAAGCTGTGACTTAGGACTACAGTAAAACAAGTTTATGAGACCTGCAGGCGAGCTCAGTGGCAAGATTACAGTCAAATCTAGGGATATATTACTAGGATGTGGACACACATGAAAAATAACAATTGCAAAATAGCATTAGGAAGTGGCTGAAACATTCCCTCCTGACATACTCTGGGCAATCCATCTGCAGAATGTTTTTACTGGACCAGTTCTCTGCATCCAGGTAGAGATACTGTTATGAGTGGACAGGTGCGGTACAGTGGCGATTAGTTCCAAAATGCTTTGCTTTCATTAACACAGTGCTAATTGCCAACCGTGGAGATTCTATTTTATCAAGCAATTGTTCACAAAGGTCTCCCAGGTCTCTTTTGAAGCTGGTATGTTAATTTTTGGCAGAATATGTCCTCTGTGATAGCCAAGTTCTAAAATGTGACCATGCAGTGCAGTCATTTGAAGGTACTTCGCACAATGAATGTAGTTTGGCTGAATGCACAAGAATCTCTGGCCAGGTGGAATTATAAAGGCTGCTCTTTTAGTTTATATGGTCTTATTTTTACAGGAGAGCCACAGAGCACCTGCTTCTTTGTTGTTCTTTTAAGAAATATGTTTTACTTAATAGGAATGTATCCATTTTTATAGCAGTACGGAACATCCCATTAAAATGATAACAATTCAATAGGATCAGGCCCACTTCCCTTTTCACAGAGGCACAGCACCATACCTGGAATGTCCCTTAGAGGGCCTCAGTCTAATCTTTCTTCATTTTTTTGGAAAATCAAGTTAAAAGTCCTTGAGTGGTAAACTTGTTCTCAAGTTAAGAATGAAAGAAAGTTCAGCATTAAGCTTGCTAGGAGTTTGGCATTGTGGATAAAGTGATAGACTTGGAGTCAGGAAGACTTGGATTTTTATCCTGCCTCAGACACTTATTGGTTTATTGACATTGAGAAAATCACTTAAAGTCTCTGAATCTGAGCGTACTCATCTGTAGGATGGGGATACTCGTAGCAACTGCCTCAAAGGGTTTATTTGAATATGGTATGAGATAATTGTATGCAGAGGCTTTGGCAAACTCTATGTCAGGGATGGGGAACCTGTGGTCTTGAGGCCACATGTGACTCTCTAGGTCCTCAAAGGACTGTCAAAGGGCCCTACTTGAGGGCTCCGTTCACATAGAGCAGGGGTGGGGAAACTGAGGCCTTGAGGCCACATATGGCTCTCTGGGTCCTCAAGTAGGGCTCTTTGACAGTCCTTTGAGGACCTAGAGGGTCACATGTGGCCTCAAGACCACAGGTTCCCCATCCCTGCTCTATGTAAACAACAATTATTGTTAGTGTTACCATCTTGGAAACTCCTAAAGAATGAATTACTAGGAGCAATGACCCACAGGCCCAGTCGTACTCCCTCCCAGCAAAAGAGCTCTGGCTCAGGGATCACAGAAGACCAGATTCAGTCTTGGGAGAACCTGACCCAAAGAGAGAGCAGGTAAGACTTTTTTCATACTTTTTCATACTGCTCGGCTTATTATCCCATAGTACTCCAAATACCCTCTTAGGCCCCTACAACTCCACAGCAGTTGTTTTGCTTGCACCTGGATCCCGTTCCATCTCATCTTTTCCAACAGACTTCTCCCTCTATCATCCCCTCTCTTTCATTCATATTCAGTCTTTCCCTGTGTATTGTCTGCTTACCTCCTGCCTACAAACCTACTCATGTCCCATCTTCCTTTTTTTTTTCTTAACTTTCCCCCCCTTCCTTTTATTCCTAGCCCCCTTAATCACCTGTTCAATCTCTAGGAACCTCCTCCAGCCTCCTCTAATTTCTCATCAGTTGCCTTGTTCTGGGGTGTGAGAACCTCTCTCCCCACTCTGGATAGAGCAGGAAAAAAGTCCACAGCAGAAAGAGCATGAGGCAGAAAGAGAATGATCATCTCAGCTTCACCAGTTTTAAAGATGTGGCATGTCCAAGTTGCACAGCCAATAAGATGAGGCTATACCTACCCACAGTGGTAGGAGAAAAAGAGTGCCTCCATCTTAAGAGATCTGGTCATGCCTAGGCAAGTACCTCAGGGTACTTCCATGATAGACTATCTGGGCATGCTCCAAAGTCCCTGGTAATATGCTAGCATTCATCTTTTTTTAAAAATTAAATTAATTTTATTTTTAATTTATGAAATAAAATAAGCATAAGTATAACTTGTTATTTATTTTTAAATATGTAATAAAGTTATCATGTAAATGTCTTTTTTTCCTTTTTTCTCTCCCCCCCAGATGGGTACCATTAGCCACAAATATTATATGTGTGTGTGTGTGTATATGTATGTATGTGTGTGTGTATATATATATATTTATATATATATATACACACACATACACACATACATATATGCATATATATGTAAGTATAATCACTCTAAACCTTTTTCTATTTGTTAATTCTTTCTCTGGATGCAGTGTTTCTCACTCTAGCTCCTTGCACTTACTCAGCTCTGGCTCCTTCCTGATGACACAGCTTCCCTGACCACATTTTCCAGCATTGGTTACACTTTCACTCATACCTAGGATCCACTGGTTGTAGTTGAGGAATTGGAATACTCCTTGCTCCTCATTGTCATTTCTAGGCTGTTCCTCTACCACCATCATGCAGTAATGTCTCCCCTTTGAGGTTTCTTTCAATCCATATTTTCCACCTAATTAAGATTCTAGTGTCTGTTTTCTACTTTCCTCCAATATACTTTCTTTCATTCCTCAATGAGTTCAGTGCCTTCTCACAATCTTTCCGTCCTCCCTAACACAAATATTGATACTTTCTCAAACACCCAAACCTTTCAATTCTTCAACTTTCTAATTTCCCATGAGTCCCTCTTTGACCCCATCTCAGCTATACTTAGAGTTGGCACTAACCTTGATCTTTCCATCATCCACAAATGTTCTACTTCCATGGTCTTACACTCCAAAATTCCTTCATCTGATCATAATTTGTTTTCATTCCACTTCTCCCCCTGCCTAGCAATTCTAAACTCTGTTCTTTGTCTTTACCTTGACTTCCAATCCCTTCACCCCTCAGTTTTTTCCACTAGGGCACCACTCCTTCACCATATTCTTTTTTTCTTTCTCTATTTTGACCCCTAGGAGAAGTAGATCAGCTCTAAACAGCTTTCTTCTTTTGAATTCTTTGCTATCTTATTCTATTGAAGATCTTGACCTGTCAAATCTCATTCCTGGATTATTCCCATCATCCACTGCCTTTGCTCCTACTCACTTGTTACTGAACAAAGTTGGAGAAAATCACAAAACCATGCAGACAGTTTTGGTAGGTTCATTACAAATTTGTGTTATGTAATCTCAACTGGGCCTTCACTGCAACAAGGCGATCCTTTTATACTTCCCTAATTGATTTATTATCCTACTCTCCACAGTAGTTTTGCAAACCTTTTCATCTCTCCAGAAACCTCCTAGACTTTACTCTTCTACCTTCCCTACCCTCCCCCAGCTAAAATTTTTTTTCTCTTATTTTACTGCAAAAATTTAGGCTGTTCGTCAAACGTTCTCTCTTTTCCCTTCCTCCTCATCTCATATAGATATATCTCAGATGGCTTCCACTATTTCCTCCTCCTTAAACCCTATTTCTTTCTTTTCCTTTTTTTTTTTTTTTTGGCTAGGCGATGGGGTTGAGTGACATGACCAAGGTCACACAGCTAGTAAATGTCAAGTATCTGAGGCTGGATTTGAACTCAGGTCCTCCTGACTCCAGGGCCAGTGCTCTATCCACTGTGCCACTAGCCACCCTCTTCAACCCTGTTTCACATGAAAAGGTGACCCTTCTATGGGTCAAGATAAACCCCTCTACATGCACAAGTGATCCCATTTCATCTCATCTTTTCTAGTATAGAAGGATATGTTCTACCTACATCTTTAAGGGTTCGATCATGGTGGTGACTTCTTCAAAACCAATGTCCATCATACTACAATGACCATCTCCAGCCTCCTACAATTCCATAGCAGTTGTTTTGCTTGTTCTCTTCCATTCCATTTTCATCCCATTCCATCTCATCTTCTCCAGCAGATTGTCCCTTTGCTATCTCCACTCTTTTACCTATCTTCAATATTTCTTTTTCTACTTGATGCTTCCCTACTGCTTACAAACATGCTTATGTTTCCCCCTCCCTAAAAATGCTTCACTTGATCCATCTATCCCCTCTAGCTAATATCCTATGTCTCCTCCTTTTCATGGCTAAATTCTTAGAGAGGTCCATTTATAGCTGATACCTCGACTTCATTTACTCTCCTTCCTCTTCTTAACTCTTTGAAGTATGGTTTTATCATTCAACTGAAATTACTGTCTCCAAAGTTACCAGTGATATCTTTATTGCCCAAATTTATGGCCTTTTCTCAATCCTCTTTCTTCACAACCTCTCTATAGCTTTTGGCATTCTCAATCACTTTCTTCTTAATACTCTCTTCTCTTTAGTTTTTCAAGACCCTGCTCTCTCCTGGCTCTCCTCCTACCCGTGTGGTGTTTCCTCCTCAGTCTCCTTTGCTGGATCTTTATCCAAGTCATGCCTACATGTGGGTCTTCACTAAGGCTCTATTCTGGGCCTTCTCTCTATTCTATGTCATTCAATGACCTCATCAACTCCTTCAGATTTAGTGATCGTATCTGTGCAGATGATTCTCATATCTATTTGTTCAGTCCTCTTTTCTGACCTCCAGCCTCTCATCTCCAACTGATTACTGGACATTGATCTCTTGTAGACATCTTAAACTCAACACATCCAAAAATGAACTAATTATCTTTTCCCCCAAACCTTTCACTCTTCCAAACTTCCCTATTGCTGTTGAGGCTATCACCGTCCTGCCAGTCACTTACTCTCACAACATGGGTGCAATCCTTCTCTTTTCTTACACTGCCACTATCTTGGTACAGACTGTCATCACCAATGCTATTGTTGCAATAGTCAACTAGTTGGTCTCCCTGACAAGTCCCTCTCCAATACAGCCCACCTTCCACTCAGCTGCCAAAGTGATCTTTCTACAGGACAAGTCTAAACATGTTATATTCCCCTTTTCCAACTCAGTAAACTTCAGTGGCTTTTTATTAGCATAGGATCAAAGATAAAATCCTCTGTTTGGATTTTAAATCCCCACACAACTTACCCCCTTTCTATCTTTCTAGCCCTCCACCTAATCCATGATTCAGTGACTCTCACCTTTTTTCTATTCTTTGAACACCACATTCCTTCTCCTGACTCCATGCCCTCTTACTGTCTGTCTCTCATACCTGAAAGGCTCTATCCTTGTCTCTCCGCACTGACTTCCCTGATTTTTTTCAATTATCAACTAAAGTTTCATCTTCTGTGAGGAGTTTTTCCCTGTCATCCTCCCCAAAGCCAGTGTCTTCCTCTCTAAGATTACCTCCCATCTTCTCTGTATGTATCTTTTATATCCCTAGGTATTTATTTTCATGTGAGCTCATTGCAGGCTGGGACATGATTTTTGTCTTTATATCCCTACTGCTTGGCACATAAGTATTTGATAAATGCTTGTTCACTTGACTAATTCTCTTTAACACACTTATGCTTTCATAGTCACAGGGACTAAGGGAACAATCAAAAACCTTTAGTCATGCATGTCCTTTTTGGAGGGACCACATGATATGTGTCCTACTGTAAGAGGCTAAGGTGTAGACCCCCTTCTCACACAAGCCCCATGAGATGGCCCACCCATATAACTATCAAACTCTCACAAAATAGGCTTGTGATATATCCAAGAGACAAGGGATAGCAATTTTTAATTTATTCCCGAGAAAAATAGTTTAAAAAATTGAAGATCCAGCTGTAAGCCATCTATTTCATAGCAACATCCATCTATGTAATGGAAAAGGAGGCTAGATGAGAATTGGTTCTGAAAGCCATGCACTGTATATAAATCTTACAATTTACACTTGCATAACGTAGCTAGACAGAGGAACTGAATATACTCTACAATAAGCTTTCAAAAAAAAAAAAAGATACAGCCTTCAATGTGCATAGATCAAAAAAAAAACTACTGCTAAATGGCTAGTAGTGCTGGTCAGAGAAATGCATAGAATGAAGTTTTTTTTTTTTTTAATAGTGTTTTTCAGGAAAACAAGTTTTCTCAGAGTCATTTGTGGAAATTCACCTGGCTGGAGTAGGGCGAGGAGGCAAGAGAATATCACATTTTGGTCCTCAGACTGGCTTGTACTGAAAACTAATACTATATGTGAGAATCTCAGATGTGAGAAAACATAATTGTAGGAAAGCCAAAACAAAACTTTGCTCTAATGTGGCATCTAGTATGGAAGAGAGATTGGAAAAATGACAAAATAAAACAAGAACTGTGCAATTATCAGTGCATATTCACCCACTGTTTTCCTTCCTGCAGTCTCTGGTATGGCTGCATGATGAGCCCTGGACATGTTTGGGACAGGAAGTTCTGCAATGTGCATTTATGGCCACTTATCTCACAGGACTAGAGAGAAGGTAGTGGTAATAAATAAAGATGGAATTTCACCCTGCTGTAGAGTCCTACAAAATTAGGTGCTATAATAGGTTAAGTGAGTCAATGCTAAATCAATACAAAAATAGATGATTTGGGTTCACAGGCTGGTCAGCCAAGTTTATTTCCAGAGCAAAGCTCTGCCCACAAAGAAAGCAATTAATGCACTCACCATATCAGGATTATACTTTTATGGGCAAAAGGGAACACTCAAAATATATTTCCTGGGCCACTGTGTTCATCAAACAGATGCCATTACCTTTTCTTAAGGCCAGATGCTATCCTCATTCCAGTTTTGCTGTACAATGAGCAAAGATTAGATTCTCATCATTGAACTGTAGAAAAGACACCAAACCCTATTAAGACCATTGTAAATTTTCCCATAGTTCAATGAAAGAATGAAAACCTGGCCCCAAATTCTTTAGTCAATAACACTGTTATCTTGTACTGTTAGGACACATCCAATTTTTGCAGGTCTAATGCTTCACAGCCTCCTGCTATGGCTTAATTTTACTCCATTTTAGAGTCATCTTCAGACCAGACTTTGGACTTGGCCTAAAAGCTTGAGGAGACATAAAATTGAACATTTTATACGCAGAAAATAGAGAACAAATAGCACTACTAGGACTTAGTTTTATATTTAAGCTGGTAGAACAGAATACCTGCAACTCCCTTTTCAGTTGTTCTATAATGCCACAATCATCTTTTTGAAAAAAAAAATTTGTTGACAAAATCAATGTCAGTACTCATCATTTTCTATAAGAGAATAGAGATGCATAATCTAATTGGAACATGTTGGAGGTAATAAAATCTGTTTTACAATTTGTTCACAAGAACTTCCATAGCCCATATTTCTTGGAAGGTTGGGAAGTTGTAATTTGGGAGATGGGTGGTAAGAATATTCGCTGCTTGATTATTATTTCTTATCTTACATTGTATTTTAAGTAGATGTCTTTTTTTGCAGTGTTATGATCTCATATAATCAATTTTGATTGGCCTGGGGAGGTTCAGAGTAAAATATAGAGATTCATGAACATTGGTTGACTAGGTAGTAAATTGAAATAGGGTCTAAGAATTTAGACATGTGGCAAGAAAGTACTACAAAGTTAAATTGCTATAGTGGAATCCCTGAATGTTATAGACTTTTCGAGCAGTTAAAAGAGGAGTAATGTTTCCCTTACGTTGTGTTGTCATGAAGTTGCATAGCATTATATTAAATATAAGACACTAAATCCATTCAAGGGGCCAAGAAATGGTTGCATATGTTTCTACTTCCAAATAAAGGCAGTAGAAAGGGTGTGAGGGATCACTAAGGAAGAGTCATTGGATTTCAAATGGGTCATCATCATCACCATCTTCAAGGGGAAAGGTGAGAAAGTCTAATGTGGTAAACAATTTTCATATGTGGATCTTTCTGCATAGACAAATATAGATAGATAGGACGAGATCTGTGATTCCCTTGGTTTAGGGAGCTCATGATAAGAAATTTCCAGTACCTATGCAGATTAGTGTCTTCTCTGTAACTTACAGACTTAGAGATTTGCTTGGAAAGATATAGTTTAGAGTTCCCATGCATAAACATGATTTCTTTGGTGTGGGAAATTCCTTCCAATGATGTTTGTCAAGCCTTGTCTATAATTATTTTTCTAGAGTTTCCTGGTATGCTGGGAGATTAAGAGAAGTGTCAATGCTCACACAGTGAATATGTATTGAGGGAAGACTACTCTACCAGGTAGTACCCAGCTACTCTACCAGGCTGTCTCTATTTGGTATCTTGCTTTCTTTTTCTATTGAAATCCTAGTAAAGGTCCAACTGGACTATTATCACAAAATATATTCTTGAGGAGACATCATAAAGTTGTAACATGTCCGCCTCAGTGGTATCAGTCAGTCTGTCAGTGAACATTTATTAAGTGCCTACTAAACGCCAGGCAGTGGACTAAGCTGTATCAGCTAATAGTGACTTTGTATCTTAGGTTCTATCATTGATGGAGTGAAATGGAACTCTGCAGTTGATTCAACTTTTGCTCAATCTATTATTATTAGCATTATTTTTTGAAGAATGGGCTTGGTGGCACAGTACATACGTCTTGTTGGAGCCACAGCCTCACTAAGTTCAAAGAGGTTCACAATCAAATTGGCTGTGGGATGTTTGGGCCACAGTAATTCTTAAAGCCCGTCTACCAGGAAGGAGGAGGTGTTGCGATCTGGGTTAGTGGAGAGATTATCCACACTGACAAAATCCTAACTCCTTGAATAATTGAAGAAGAAAATAACACAGTTTGGTTGAGTTATGTAACAACCAATCTAAAAACAGAATAAATTGAAAAATTGTCCTTTCAACTGTGCAGAATGGAAGCATTTATTCCTCAAAAGGCCTTTGGGCCAATGATCTCAAAACTTTTTGATCACATGTTAAAAAATTAGAATTTTCTAGAAAATGTTAGAAAATGTTTGAGCATGCTTCTCCGATATATCTATTTTTACTTATTTATAAATTATGCATTTCTTATGGTACTGCTGCTAATTATTAACATTATAAAAGTTATACACAAAACAGAAGTTAAAAAAGTATGGGATACAGATGAAACGATATTTGAACCTAGAGTCAATAGGGATCTATTGGAGTTTATAGAGTAGGAGAGGAGAATGACTAAACTTGAGTTTTAGGAAAATCACTTCAGCAGCTATGTGGAGAATGGATTGAAGGAAGATACTCTTATAATATTTAAGGTGAAGTGTGATGAGGGCCTAACTTAGGGTGGTGGCTAATGAGTAGAGGGATAAGGAGATAGAAGACATGTGGAAGTAGAAAGACAAGACTTCAAAACCAAAAGGCTACGTAGAATGGGGAGGGGAAACTAGATGGAGCAGTGGATAGAGCACCAGGCCTGGAGTCAGAAAGACTCGTCTTTCTGAGTTCAAATCTGGCCCCAGACACTTATTATCTGTGTGACCCTGGGCAAGTCACTTGGCCCTGTTTGCCTCAGTTCCTTATCTGTAAAATGAGCTGGAGAAGGAAATGACAAACCACTCTAGTATCTTTGCCAAGAAAACCCCAAACAGGGTTACAGGGAGTCAGATATGACTGAAACAACTGAACAAGGGTGGGGAGAGAGGAACTGAGGATAGGATTACATTGAGGTTTTGAATTTGGACGATAGGAAAAATGTTGGTAGGGAAATTTGAGAGACGAATGGGTTTTCGGGGAAAGATAATGTGATGAGGTCTATAATTTTCTAAATGGAATCTGTGCAGCTGCTGCTGTGGTTGCCTGGGTAACAGTACTCAGATTATAACTGCTGCAAGAGGTGGATCCCTGGTGCAGATGGAGGAAGGCTGGTACTTTGCACATTGGGAAGGAGGGGTTGGGGAGGTAAGATTTGGGGGGAATAAGGCTAGATGGGGCCAGGTTGGAAACAAACCCCACAACTGATATCACAGGGAGGGTTTAAGGGTGCCATTTAAGGGTGGAGCTCAGCTTAGACACCTTCTCATTTTCCATCTTGCTGCACTACTCTAGAACTTCTTTGACTTCTGCCCCATGCTCTGATATTCAGTACTTCCCCCACCTCTTCAGCTTCTTTCTGTGTATTGTCTTCCCTCACATTAGATTATGAACTCCTTGAGGGTAGGGATTGTCTTTTTTTCTTTTTTTCCCCCCCATATTTCATAAGCATGTCCAGTGCTTAGTACAGTGACTGGTACATAGCAGGTGCTTAACACATGTTTTTTTCCCCCTATTTTGTTTCTCACCCATTGGTTGATTACATATTCCTTGGAGTGAGGCCCTGGTCCTCACTTTGGATACCGCTGTTCTAGGAAGTCATTAAGAAGCTTCAATATAATGATAACAGCTCTCCATAAGCCAACATATTAAGATATGGCAAAGATCATAGACTAGCGTGCTAAGGATTGATGATAAACCCAAAGAGTCATTAATGTGTGTAACCACACAAGGAAGCTTTGAAAAGATCAGTGTAGTATAGTGGAAAGAACAGCCATTGTGTAGTCAGAAGACTTAGGTTTAAATTGTGCTTCTGATGTTTACTCCCTTGGGCAAGTGACTTAACTTCCCTGGACCTCATTTCCTCATCTTTAAAATGAAGAGGTTGGATCTGACAGCTTCTGAGATATCTTCCAGGTTTAAACGTAAAATCTTTTTGCCTATTTTCAATTCCTGCTATGAGTACTTGCTATCTGTGTGACCTTGGAAAAATCATTTAGCTTCTCTAGCCCTCAGTTTCCTTATGTGTAAATTGAAATGACTGGTCATTGATGTTGCTTCCTGCCCTAAATCTATGATCCTATATAACTAATTCTTTTATTGAAACATAACCAAAAATTATCAAATCATTACCTATCCTGATGGTAGGGAACAATTAGAAAGATCTATCAAGAAAAGTCAAGAAAGCTGTGACTTTTGGAAGACGTTCAGATAAAGTAAGAAGTCTATGTTGATTGAATCATTCAACAAATTTTTAATAAGCACTTAAATAACATAAACCATGTTAGGTGTTTCATATCCCCTATAGTACTCAATATTGACTTTTTAATCTTTACTCATTTGTTGCTGAAGCCTCAGAGTTGTTTTGATTGCATATGTCTTATAAATAGTGAATTAGAGCATTTTTTCATATGCTTTTTAAGGACAGAGATTCAACTTGTGATTTCCTTAGTATAGGGAGCTCAAGGTGAAGACCTCCTTCTCCCAATAAAATTTAATGCCTTCAGCTTGTAGTCTTAGGGCATTGCCTGAAGCCACTAAGAGGTTAAGTGGCTTTTCCTGGAAAATATAGCCAGAATACTTCAGAAGCAGAATTCTGTCCCACTTTTTGGGGTATTAATAGTTTGCCATTCTTATTTAGAGCATTGTTTGTTCATTTTGATGACAATTAATCTATCAGGGAATATGGTATTATCTTTTTATATTAGTTACCTATTACTGTGAAATCAGACCCTAATCTGAGAAATTTAATACAAATATTTTTCACATCAACTACTTCCTTTCTTATCCTAGTTGCATTAATTTCATTTGTGAAAATGCTATTCAATTTCACACAACTAAATGATCTATTTATCTTAATCATATAGCACCATTTAGTCATTGCTACCTGTGACCTATGCTTAAATGGAAAGAGGGGATCACAAAATGTTTTACCCAAAGTACACCCAGCTCACCAGCAATGATACAATGTGCATTCCAAGAAACAATGGATATACACAGAATTGGATGGTAATCTGTGGATGAAAAGATGCGCTGCTCACTACCTGTGTGATCCTAGGCAAGTCACTTAACCCCAATTGCCAACTCAGCGTCTAGCTTCAAAGGCATACAATGTGGAAAAAATGGCAGGTGGATCTTTATTCTTCTTAGTTACACTAACAAGCACGATACAGCCTGCAACAGTCACAAGTCACATCTTTGAAGAAAGTAGATACTTTCAAGCAATGTAAAGGAGCATTCACTATTTTAGAGTTCCTCTCCTTGACAGAGTAGAATAAATGAATTTGATATTTGCAGGGCTCCAGAGATTGTTACAGAGAGTTTCAAAATATAAATCACTGGAAGGTGGTGGGACCTGCAAATGGTACTCAGTTATCTTCAAGTAGGAAAATACCTGCAGTTGCCTCAAGTATGTATGACCTTTTCTTCAGACCAAACTCCAACAGCAGCCCCTCAAAGGCAGCAATTATCAGAGAAGTTTTTAGGGCATGGAAGTGAGCTTAATTCATTTTGACAATATAGATTATACATCAGAATGCCATGATATATTGAATGTAGTTTCTCTGAGAGGCAGCAGAGTTTAGTGGAGAGAATACTGAAGCGGGAGTTAGAAAACTTTGGATTGAATTTTAGTTCAGCTGTTAACTAGTTGTGTGACCCTGGGACATTTGCTTAATCAATTAATCAATCAATCAACAAGTCCCTATTAAACATCTACTGAAATGTCAGACATTGTGTGTGAGGTACTGGGAATATCAGTACAAAAATCTAACATATAATAAGCTTAACCTATTTGGGCCTATGTTTCCTCATTTGTAAAATGAGATGTTTGGGCTACCTGATCTACCTCAGTTCTCTTCCAGCTCTGGCAGTCTGGCAATGGTGAGGTTAAGCAATGGTGTGGGCAGTGAGATCTCCTTAGTTAGCAGAGAAGCACATTCAACTGAGATCCCAAGTTATTTTCTGGAAATCAATAAGAATTTATTAAAGACCTGTTAAATACCAGGCGATGCACTAGATACTAATGATACAAATGACAAAAATCAATTGCATTCTAGTAGGGGACAAAACATGTTTGTATATATTTACACATACACATATGTTAAGCTATTAAAGCTTAAAACTACACTAAAACTTTTGGGACAAGCCAGGTGTGTTTGTATACACATACACACATATATATGTGTATGTGTACATTTATGCACACATGTATATACAAAATAAATATAAGATAAAAAAAAGTT
Organism: Vombatus ursinus; assembly: GCF_900497805.2. Lineage (NCBI taxonomy): Eukaryota > Metazoa > Chordata > Mammalia > Diprotodontia > Vombatidae > Vombatus > Vombatus ursinus. The sequence goes on from NW_020954596.1 coordinate 63,056,030, forward strand.
TGTTTTTTTTTTTCAGAGAAGTGGGAGTGGAGGTGCCAGGAGGGGATTAAGAAAGGCTTCATGTAGAAAGTAGACCATATACTGAGCTTTGAAGGAAAATAAGAATTTTAAGATCAGCAATGAGGAGGGAGCATAAGGGAAGTATGGGAATTTGTTTTATTTGACTACAGATATTTATTATGAAGATTTTTACTAAGTTAATTTTTAGTGGAAAAAGGGAGGTAGGAGGGACTAAAAACAAAGGCTTGTTAAAGGAAAAAAAATTTAGAACGAAAGAAAGAAACAAAAATCAAAGGCATATAGATAGAAGATGGAGTGTCGTGTAAAGAATAGTAAGAAAGCCTGTAAAATTAGAACATGGAATATGTGAAGGGGAGTAATACATAACATGGTTAGAAAGATAGGTTGGATCTGGGTAGAAAAGATCTTTAAATGTCAAATAGAGGAATTTATATTTGAGCTTAGGGGTAACAGAAAGTATGGAATTTCTTGAGTAGGGAAGTGATATGGTCAGACCAGTGCTTTAGGAAAAATCCATTCAGTGCTTCCTTTCAATAAGCAACTAAGATATAAAATGAGACTCCTTTAGTGAGGAACACCGAAAATATTTGAGTGAGAAGGAAACTACACTCTTATTTCAGAAATCATTTTTACATGGAATCTAATGGTCTTTGAAACAGAAAAATATGTAACAGAATCCTTGATTTGTTTAGTAAAAACCAAATTCCAGAGTCATACAAGTCCCTACATACCCAGCTCCAAATCAACATCTAATTATCAATGTTTATACATTTTCCCCCAACTCCCCATCCATCTGACTATAGACCACTATTTAATCATGATGGATTATGATGGCAACCCTATTTGTGGTGCAGGCAATGATCTGCTATGATTCTAGTGTGAAATTATTGTGATGAATCACACTTGTCAATGATTTTTGAATGAGACAAATCCAAAACTAATTTGCTATCTGCAATCCAAATGTAATTGACTGTGTGTCATAAATCTTCCAAGAGAATATTCTTCAGTTTCCTATCTGTCAACAAACAAAAGTGTTTTTCATCGTTCACTCCCCAAGAACAGTGGTTGAGAATATAATTAGAAGGCGAGTGTGAAACTGTTTAAATTCGAGTTGGCTCAAATTTAAAGAACGCATAATGTTTGCATTCAAATTGATTTTTTACCAAGGAATCTGTCATAGGCAGGTTAGAGAAATCATTACAAATAGTATCTGTACATTCCTAGTCCTTGGAATCAATACCATCAGTCAGTTAGCAAATATTTTACTTCAATGCTGAATCATGGGAACTGAAAAAGTTGACTCTAGGTTGCCCCACAAAGGTAGCTTTATGGAGTGGAAGGAGAGTAGGATTTGGAGTTTGAATGTTTATGGGTTTGAATCCTGGCTTTGCTCCTCACTTTTTGCATGACCTCTTGGGGAAGTCATCCTCTGCCCCTTTCTTCATCCATCAAATGAGGAGGTTGGATTAGCTGACCCCTAAAGGTTTTTTTCTGGCTTCAAATATATGAATCTATGAATATATGAATCTAGACAGATTATCTCTAAGGTCATTTTAGTTTAGATAACTTGTAAATAAAGCTCATGTACCTCATGAATATTTCAAAAGTATAGAAATTTGGATATATAGAACAAAGGCATAATTTTAAAAAAATTATACTGGTAATTCACATTTGTAAATTATGCATAACAGACTTTTGATGCATTCAGTTCCACAGAGATGAAACTCTCATACATGGTCTTAGGATAAGATTTCAACCGGGGGAGTGGGTTTAAGTTGTTTGCTCTTAGTGTTCATGAGGTCATAGGCATGGATTAGATAGTTCTGTGATTGTATTGTTTATGTCCACAGTTTGCATACAATCAACCATCTTGCTAATGGATACTCGGTCACAAGGAGAGTGGTGTGAGAAAATGTACATAATTCAGCATAGCCCCAGATCCATTGTTGCAAAAATAGATCAGACTATTGGCTCCACTGATAGCCATCTATATGAAGTATTAACTTTCTGTAGGTTTCAGTTAGCACAGGTAATCATGCATCTCTTCAGTATTGATGTAGTAAATTTAAGGTGAGAGGAAAAGCATTTCAGCCTACGAGAGTTCAGAAACATGTAAATATTAAGATCTCTCCTAAGATTAACAAAATCTTTTTTGACCTGAAATGCATTTAATCACAAATCTTATTTCTTTTCCCTACAGAACATTCCCTTGTGCAGGTTTTTCATCTAATTCATGTCTGCAGACTAACCTTACATAATAACACCATTAATACTACTTAGTGCTTATATAGTGCATTTCATCTTCAAAGTACTGTACAAACATTAAATAATTAATGCATATTGAAAGGAGTGGGCTGAATCACTGAACTTCCAAATCCTCATGAGATAGTCAAAAAAAAAAACTTCATTATTATTTTTTGATGCTGTGGTTTGTCAAAGCTTCCTTACTTTGTCATATAATAGGAATGATGTTCATAGTGGAGTAGTATATGAGGCTATAACTGGCTTTTATGGATGATTAAATGCTGAGGTGGAAGCTGAGGCATTTGATAACTGCTAAAGCCATTTATTGCCTCATATACTACTCCACCATGGGATGTTATGCCTTAAATAACACCAAGCATGTGCTTTTACTGAATAGGAAAAAAAGAAAAATAAAATACCCCATCACGTTAGACACACACACTCCAGACCCTATGGAGAAGGCTATAAATAAACTTGGGTTTAATTATATTTTATAAAGGTTCTAAAAGGTTATTTAAGAGATTCAATACCCACTGTATCAGCAAATACCTGTTTGGATAGGCTTTGGACTAAAAATGTAATAAGCAATGATTCTTTCACCTCTGGACATATAGGATAACCTAAGCAAAAACTAGCTCTCTAATTTGGTCATATGCTGCCATGTTCAAAAAGTGGATTCCAAATGCTACTATCTTTTAAACTCAAAAGTGCTGATTACCTACCACTGTAGCCTTTTGGCACTCAAGATCAATTAGTCTATGGTGTTTATTTATCCATATATCCAAACACAATTGTATCTGAATTCTTAAAAAAATCACACATTTTAATAGGATTTTAATGTTTACAAAACACTTTCCTTATGACCACCATTTGTATTAAGTAATACCCATATTATTATCTGTTTTACAGATGACAAAATTGAGAATCAAAGAGGTTATGCGATTTGTTTAGCCTCACATAGCTAGAAAATGCCAGAGCCAAAAACCCACCTCAGATCTCTCTTTACCTCCAGTCCAGTAAGCTTTGTACTACCCCATGCTGCTTCTAATTATGAATTTCATACCCCTTCTTTATTTGTGGACATCATCTTATATGCAAAGATAGTATTAGAAATGGTAAACAGAGGACAAACATACTATTTTTTTTCCCTTTTTAGTCCAAAATTATATAAAATATGGCAAGGCATCATGGTGTAAAGGAACAGTAAATTTCAGATTTGAGGACCTAAATTTTATCTTGCTATAATTGTGTGAATTCAGGTAAGGCATCAAACTCCCCTAGTCCTCTCTCTCTTCATCTGAAAAAAATAAATAAATAAAGGGCTTGGATTCCAAGGCCCTTTCCAAATCTAAATCCTAAAATCCTACACTTTTATTGTTGTTGTTGTTGTTCAGTTGTTTTTTAGTTGTGTCTGATGCTTTGTGACCCCATCTGGGGTTCTGTTGGCAAAGATACTAGAGTGGTTTGCTACTTCTTTTTCCAGATCATTTTACAGATGAGCAAACTGAGGGAAACAGGGCTAAGTGACTTGCGCAGAGTCACACAGCTAGGAAGTATCTGAGGCTGGATTTGAACTCACCTACCTGCACAAATCCTACACTAGTGATGATTAAAGATTATGTGTTCTCAGAGAAAACAGACTTCCTAAACTAGATATGCAGCAACTATATCCTTTCTAGCCTAACCCTCTGCCCATCAGAATCCCTCACTAGTATTAACAACATTTGTACAATAGTTAGCATTCTTTAAGATTAGCAAAGTACTTTACAAATATTATCATATTGGATCTTCAAAACAACCCTGGTAGGTGGGGACTATAATTGTCCTCACTTTACAGATGAAGAAACTGAGACAGACATTTGTTAAGTGACTCATCCAGCTACCATGTTGGAGGCTGTATTTGACCTTAGATCTTCTACCCACTGCACCACATAAGCACTTCCCATTTTCCTTCAAAACAGTTCAAGAGCCACTTTCTCTATGAGGACTTTCTATATACATGACTTATTAGTGCCCTTTTCCTCTGAAAATTATTTTCTATGTACTTTGTATTTATCTGTAGACATATTATATACTGCAATAGAATGTAAGCTCCTAGAGTGCAAGAAACTTCCCTCTCTTCCCCTTCACAATTCTTCCTCCTTTTCCCCTTCTTTTCTCCCTTCTCTCCCTATCCTCTCCTCTCCTATCTTCTCCTCTCCTCCCCTCCCCTCCTGTTCTCTCCTCTCCTCCTTTTCTCTTTATCTTTATTTCCCCAAGTTACTAGCACCCCACATGACAAAAAATAGTAAGCACTTAATAAATGTTGGTTGAATTTAATTTAATTATATGATTTGCTTACAGGACACTAAATCTTAGAGAAGAAGCTATTCATGTCATCATTTCCATGGGTTCTGTCATTGTCCTAGAATGAACAAAAGTGTTAAATTAGTAGATGGCCTGCAATTAGTTTTCTGACACTTTACCTCATTGATCAAGGATAATGACAATTATCCCTAAATCTCATATCTCTCTAGTGACATTCCTGCATTTGCAAGACTACTAAATTTATTCCCAAATGCTTTGAGAGAATGACTGGAGGTGACACGATTGTTGTTTCTGTTGCCCTCAACCACATTATCTTGGACCCCAGGCACAAAGTAAAGGCACTTGAATGTCTTTAATGTCAATGATGAACATGTGATTAAAACCTCAACTGCTAATTCCCTGTGTGCACAGAGCCTCTAAAAATATCAGCATTGAAAAGCTGCTCGACAGTGGATCAGCCAAATGACTCTAGACTTTAGAAAAGATGTCTTTTTGATATTATCAGGCAGCTTCTTGAAATCAGAAGCAAACAGATTATGTCTATCAGGAGACCTTCAAATTTTAAAATATGACAGACGCTCTGCTTACCTACTTAGTAAAATAAAGAAAGTAGGAAGAGTGATGCAAACCTTTGGAAAGGACACTAAGGGCTATCTAGCAATATTCTTTGGATAGCCTGATAACAGTGCTGCTCGATTATTACTTGGTCTCTAATTTAATGAGAATTGTCTGATACAGCTGAAGCATATTTTCAACTACGCTTAATGTGACTGCAGGGAAGAGCACAGAAATATGATAATTTTTCTCCTTAGAGGAAAATTATCACCTTTGAAATTATTTCCCTTTCTCCACCCGGATTTCATGGATGTCATAAAACAGCTCCTTCAGCTTTAAACTCTGTGATGAATCTTAGTAATAAGGAACAATAGTGTGTAGGTTATTATTAGTCATTAACATATGTCTAGGTCCATTTTTAAAGGCACATGGCCAAGGCTGTACCTACTATTGAAGTGCATTAGTGACCAGTAATGTAATAATAATTTTCATTTATACTAGACCTTTCATCCCAGAGTACTTTACCAATCTCTTGCTTAAATGTAAAATCCTGCTCTTTTGAAATATTAATTCAATTTAAAAAGTATTTATTAATCACCTACTGTTTTTAAGGCACTGTGATCTACTCTTGGGGTGTGGGAAAAAATGAGAAGAGTTCTTGGAGTCAAGGAGCTTATATTCTATAAGAGCATATAACAAATGTTATTTATCACTTCATGCATACACATATATGTATAATATTAACCTGATCCTGTGGATTATGATTTGGATGTCTATATATGCTGAAGTGTGTCAAGGGAGGTCATAGTTACAACCTTTGGACTAATGCTACCCCCTTCTATATAGCTATACTCATTTATCCAAAATATATTTATCAGGTACCTAGCATGTCCAAGACACTGTGCTAACTACTTGTGATATAAAGAAGAAAGATGGAAAACAGTCCCTGCCCTCAAGAGTAGATAAATGCAATATAATTTTAGAAGACAAAGCAGAAAAACAACAATGGGTATCAGGAAAGGCTCGTAGGAAGTAACACTCGAGCTGAGCCTTGAAGGAAATGAAGGATTCTAAAGGATTTAAGAGAGGGCTGTCAAAGTATCTCTTCTATGTATTAAGTTTCTTTTGCCTTTGTAATGTGGGTGAGTTATATGGGAACTATGGGCAGCACCCAACCAGGAAATTATAATGAAATATACGACTAACATCAAGATGATCCTTACCAGACCATCCATCAAACCAAAACCAAATCAATGGATCTACATATTAAGTAAATCGTCTTTTATGATGGCTAAGATATTCAGAATTATGCTGCCAATGAGCTCTGGATATAGATGTTTTACCCATATCTCACATGCCTAATTTATAAACTCAAAGTGCCGTTAAGCACTTTCGCCATGTCCTAGTATCCCTAAAATACATTCTTAATTTTGACCTGAGGGTATAGGGAATGCCAACCTGGGGCACTCCAGAGTACCAGAGTGAACTTATAGGGGTGTGTGGGATATTTTAGATTTTAAATGGAATCATACTGATACTTTAAAACTTCACAGGCATTGCACAAACTACTGCTTGAGATAGTTCACAGTTTCAACATTAGATCAAGCTACATCCCTTTTGATGGCATTCTCTTTATTTTTGAAATATGTTTTTATTTACTTGTACTTTCAGTTATGCCTGTAACTTCTCGAACTTTCCTGTTTGTGATGTTTTATCTTTGTGAAACTGAGTTTTTGGTGGTTGCTGCGATGACAAGTAGGTACCGGGCAAAAACCAATGTGAAACAGGAAATAAGAGCAGTGGTGTCCAATCTGATTCCAAGGTTTGGGGAAGTTGTACAGTGCACACACATCCAATTAGTAGTTGTGATTAAGAATAAAATTAAAATATTATTTTTCTTTCAATTTATGTGTATTTTAAATGTCTATTATTAGGACAAAAAATACTTATTATGTTTCCTGGACCTAACTACTTAATAATGGAATTACTTAATAATAGAATAATTGGATATTTCTTTTGGTCTCAGGGTCCCATAAATAGATTACTGAGTCCTGTGAAATGAAAACTTTGGGGACACATTCATTGCATTCAGGCTGTTTATACAGCTTGTTTTCCAGCTCAAGGCCCGGCCCACACAAGCCTCAATGAGGCGCCCCTACCCCCACCCCCCAAGGACAAAAGATAGTTGGCCAAGTCTGTGCATTTACCAGCTGAAAGTAGCCAAGTTAGGTATTTAAAGTAGTGAAGGTTGAACAACTGTTTGTCTCAACTGAGCACTTGTTTTTTAATTGAGCACTTTTCAACCAGTTATGGGTAACATTGGATATAGGTTGCATGTAGAATTAGCAAAAATGGCTATAAGCTTCACAAAGAATGAGGACAAGTATGAGGAAGCACTTTCTGATTTTTAGGTTTGTTAGATTCTCTAGCAGTTGTATATATTTTAGAGGAAAATAACTGTCTCTTCTTGGTAACTTCATTATATTAGTAGGCAGAATGACAGACTGTCTGTGATATTCAATAAATATCTTTTTTTATGAGATAATTGCATAATTAAAGGAGGTTCCAGCTAACAGGTGAAGAAAATTGTCCCCACATCACACCACAAGATTGTACAAACAGACATGTAGGCATGAATTATTTTTGTTCCACACTCAAGATATGCTTAAACTTTCTAAACAGAAGGCTTTGGATTTTGTGAGGCTTTTAATTTTTATTTATTTATTTTGCACTTCCAAAAACACTAATTAAAGCAAATAATTATCCCTGGGAGGCAAGTACCTTTTATTATCTTAGTTAACAAATGAAGAAACTTAGACATAGGGGTTAGACAACTTATTAAGATTTCTTCCCTTCAGGGAGAAACAGTTAATGGGTTGTTCAGATTGATTCCATTTGTCAAATAACATACTTTTTCCCCCTGTAAATAAACATTTTAATCTAGTCAGGCCTGTGTAGTACCAATATTTCTTTCAGGTGAAAACATTGTTTTTCCATTTGTTGTGTTTCATGTCATAAAGAAGACTATCCTTTTTTTGGATCTTGGAATTAATAGATTTGGAGTTGGAAGAAACCTTTGAGGTAATTTAGTCCTATCTCCTTATTTTAAGATAAGGACATTGAGGCCAAAGGAGGCTAAAATGATCTACCAAAGATTCTATGTGTATTATGTAACAGAACTGAGATTAAATCCCGGTCTTCTGACCCCAAATCTGATTCCAACCCCCTACTGATCCCAATTCAAACTGATTCCACTACCCTACACTCTCTTGAAACCTTTGTCAGTGACAGTATAACCAGAGTGAGTGTTTTGTGCCCCATTCACTTCATGTGTGTATACTTAAAAAAAATCTTTGATTTCACCAAGGTACAGAACTCCTTGTATGGGGCCTCCTCCACCAATCTCCATGAACACAGATCGCAATTCATCTGTGACTTAGTAGATAAATCCCAACATTGCCCAGACACTTAGAGGTTAAGCAGCTTGTGGAGAATCACAAAAATAATAAATGTCTGAGGAGGAATTTGAACCCAGGTATTTGTGAATCTAAGCCCAATACTCTAGTCAGGTAAGGTTGCCTCTATCTGTACATATTTTCTACCCTTTTGTTTGACCCTAAACTATGAGTTCATAGATGTAGACAACTCCAGGGGGATGGAGGAGGGAGACAATGCCCTGTACAGATGCAGATCCTCAACTCTGTAATTTATAGCCTCATAAAATTGCTTAGGGGTATGGGGAGATTAAATGACTAGTTCATGGTCCCAAAACTAGTGAACTTGAACCAAAGTGTTATTGGTTCTGAGCATTCTATCCACCACATGATGCTACCTGTCCCTCAGATTTTATTATAGAAAATTTCAAAGAGAAAGTAAAATTAAAGATGAATTTAAAAGGATGAGTAAGTGGCTGGTTTAAATAACAAGCAAATTATAAAAAAAACCATATATAAGAATTCAAAGAAGTTTCTGGAGTTCTGCTTCCTCTCTCTTTAAATCTGCCACTCATAAAAGAGTTCAATTCATTTTCCCATTCAAAGGCACCATTGCACACTGTTTGCTAATTCATGATACTATGACAGTAACCTAAATCATTACTGTTGAATTACTATTGGGGTTAAATCTAGATAGACAGGGTTATTATATTCAATAGTTATTACTGAAGCTGTCATGCAAGAATCCACACCTCCGGAATAAAAATCCACTTTATTTTCTTTAAACACATAGTAGAGTTCTTGAAATTGAGGTTTATGGAACCTTTTAGCCTTCTGTGGTACTTTACTCCCCAAAGTGGTCACCAAAGGAAAATTAATTAATATTCAAAGACAGGCATATAATATTTTTGTGCCTCTCAACCCCAAGACCAAAACCCATTAGTAGCTATAGATTTTTTTTTCTCAACAGCAATGAGCTAGTGAATAATCAATTCGTGTTAACCTAATACTGTACATCATGATTGTAAGTCTTGGTAGGGTCTATACTTTCACTTTCCATGACAGTTTTCATGAAGGCCATACATTGTCTATTAGAGGTGTGCCACAAGCTGAATTCTCAAAAGCATTAAATGTAATCTTTTGTGTTTGACCTCAGCCATCCCCTTAACAATCTTTTCAGCAATAAGCATTTATTTAAATTAATAGTTTTTTTCTCTCTAGGTCAAACAACTTAGGCATAAAAGTGCCTGATATATTTGGCAGGGAGAGGTGTGGTAGTCCAGAACTGTGTTTTCATCAAAATAGGGCATACCCAGTATAGAAACTATCTGTCAACCTAGATGGGCATCTCATTTGTAACTTAGAGAATTGTCTCAAGCACTGAGTGGTAAAATGACTTGTCCATTGCCACACACCCTCTTTATGTAAAGGGAGGACTCAAACCCAGGTCTTCTTGACTCTAAAATCAGTCTTCTTTCTAACAAGCTGTACTATTTTTCACTGTCAACATATTGATAGTAGATAATATGTTTTAAAACATTTTTACTATTCTGTATATGATTTTAAAAATACCTTGAAATTAATTTGAAGGTCTCCTGAGAAATATACCCCAAAGAAGGATGTATATGATTCCTCTATGACATGATGGCTTTGAACAAGATATTAGTATTCATAATTTTAAAGGAAAGCAAGAAAGAAATCAGGTCCTTATAGCCCATCTACACAATGCCAGAATCATGAATAAAAATATTCAGTAACTAGTTAGTTTTTTTCATCAATGTATGCCAAGGCACTGTTCTGACAGGATTAATATTTTAATATGGCACATATAGAGATCTTTAAGATTCTAACTCAGGGAATTTGGTCAGGTTATGTTTCCAACTTGAGTTTTTTCTGAAGCTTTGATACAAAAATCAGTGTTTTATTTGAATCTTTATGTTTCACTGGCATAGCCTTCCAGAACAGTAAATCATTTCCACATCATGATGGGGTATTGCAGACAAGGAGGGGCATTCAGGAAGAAACATGACACTTCAACTCATATTATTTCATTCACGTAACAAATATTTGCACTAGCTATGTGCAAATCAATGGGGGTAGAGGGAAGGGCGCAAGGATGAAAAAGACACTGTTCTCATCCTCAAGGAGTTTCCAATCCAGGGTGGTGGGGATGTCAATAACATACCAAGAGTTGATAAAATCAGTTTTTTGCTTGTTGCTGTGAATTATGGCATACTTCAAATAATTTATCTACAAATCACACAGAATAAATCACACCTGATATAGTGACATTCCCATAAGAGGGGGAAAAGATAAATTCAAAATTTTATAACCAGACTATTCTTGAGGTGAAGAATTCTCACTTTCCAATTAACCAAGAAACACAAGACCAAAACATAATAATACCATTTCAAACCAAAAAGAATTTATGACATCAGCATTCCCTCACCATTTGGAGTCAAATTTGTCTGTCTTTTTCTTGCTGTTCACATTTGTGTGTATAGACAAAAACATATAAATATGCACATATATGCCTTAAAATATGGTTATGAATACATTTCCCATTCCTATTAATATTTTCTGACAAACATACTGAAACAGTGGTTCAGAATAAAACAGGTAAACAGAGCAATTCTCAGTATGTTAACATCACCTACAGTTCTTCCCTCTAGATCTTGACCAGTTCTGATATTCTTAGCCTGATGACAGCTACACCTTAGATCTCTGACAGTCTTTCAGATATCCCTAGGATGTCCCAGAAACAATTCAGACTCCAGGAAGTAAAAACTTTACTCCTGCTCCTCTTCTTTCTTAGCAAGCTTTAATCTCTCATAATAATTTTCTGACATTGTTGAAAATTCCATTACCTCTCCCATTTTCCAAGCATGTAATTTTGGACCATACTTTCATGCTCATAAAATTTTGAACAAGATTCTCCATCTAGTTATTACTATGATTTTTAGAAAATCTTCCTCAACTCCATCCCTTTGAGAATCACGTAAGAAATGCCTTCCATTATTACTTGGGTATAAACCAGGAGGAAAGGTAAGTAGGAGAAGGAAAGGAGTGTTGTGTCTTAGCTTTTCAATTTTGGGCTCCAACTTTTGACAGTGGATTTAATGGCAAAGCAAAAGGTATAGTCTGACAAGGCTCGAATACACGAGTGTGCAAGTGCGCACACACGGAGTGGTCACCTTCTTTATTAATGCTGTATGAAAACAAGAATATAATACATGGGGCTTTGTTTAGCACCATGGCAACTATCAGACCTTTAAGGACACATTTTATTCATCCTAACTGGTTCAGATCTTGATACCATTTTCAAGAAATCCCTCTTCAACCCTAAACCAATGCTACCAAGTCCTTTGAATTCAAAATCTTGTATTCAAAATTGTACTAAGTGAATAGTTTCTTTCTTTTCAATATGTAGGAGCTGAAAAAATGATTTAGGCTCAAATTAAGACAATAGGGGAGCACTTGTTTTAAACACATACTGTGATTCTGAGATCCTCACTGAAAAGCTGATTTGTTGAATGGTTCCATTTAAATTCATGGAAGGAAAAGTATATTCTCTAGTAGGAGCTTGTTACAGTTTTCATTTAAAATGGACTATTACAGAATAGAAAGTACAAGAGTGAATTGGCCCTACATTGATTTCTTTTCATTAAAGAATGCCAGGCATCTGACTTTTGTCATTTTCTCACCCACCTTCTGCACTAAAGCCCAAGAAGAATTGTAGCCTCCTGAGAAAGTAGCTCAAGGACAAATCAGAATGCTATGTACAATGTAGTGTTTATATCTCCTTACCCAATTTCACTTTTCTAAGATTGAAGAATCAGACAACCATTTCTCTACTTAGGCTCCATAGAAACACATATCACCATGGTATCCACTTCGGTTAATACACAGTAAAAACAGACATCTGGAGAGATGATGTAGGCTATTTCTATGCTGTTAGAGTCAGACAACTCCCTCTTCACACCACCATGGTAGAAATGATGTCATTGATGAGATGAGACTAGTAGCTATTCTGTCAATGAGGTCTAACAGGGGGCTGCTAGAGTTGCCAAACCTCCTGTTTTCTGCACATATTATGTTTTATTCCCTGCATATCCACCTCCTGTCATCTGTCTTCTTCACAAAATGAATACATACACGAACATGAAAGGAATAAAGAATTATAGCTTTCTAAGGGTAGATTTTTAGGAGTCATTTTTCTGTTCTCCAGCCTTTATCAGAACCAGATGAATAGATAGATAGACAGACAGACAGACAGATAGATAGATAGATAGGTAGATAAAGATAGCATAGGCAGACAGGCAGGGGCTGATCTCATTTTCAAGAATTCTTGGGGACATTCCACAACTTTCCTTGCCAACCCATTTCAATGAAAAAATACACAAAGCATTTTTCTGATTAAGGACTCATCAAACAAGTTGAGATCACATCTAAAATAAATAATTTCTGCTGTAACTTAATTAGATTTTCTTTTTGAGCTATGATCTGTAAGATTATAACTAATCTAATCTTTTTTTCATATATTGTATTTTCAGAACCTTAGTAAACCCTTCAAATGCCAGTTTCTTATGGCATTTGATGGAATATTTCAGAATTGTAAGATCACATTATTTTAGATCTGTAAGGGACTTTAGAGGGTATCTAATCCAGACCTCTGGCTTTACAGTTGAATAACAGTATTAGAGAAGTTGAGATTAAGGTCTCACAGATAGGATGTCAGAAATTTGAGGAAAGATCTGTGGTGAGAAGGTTTTATAAAGATTAGAACAATCATTACTTATGTAAGTAACTGTGGCCATGTTTCCCAACACTTTACCTGACAGTTCTTTTTGTACTATGACTTCCATGTTGAAGTGCTGGGCCTAGATTCAGGAAGATCTGATTTTAAATACAGTCTCACATATTCCTCTCTGTGTGACCCTGTCTGCCTCAGTTTCCTCAACTGTAAAATAGGCATAATTATAGCACTCATTTCATAAGTTTGTTGTGAGAAACAAGTGGGATAATATTAAAAAAGTGTTTACCATAGTGCCTGGCATATAAGTAATAAACAAATTTAATAAGTGCTTGTTTCCTTCCCTTCCATTTCCAAATGATATGACAAATAAATTTCTCTCAGTAAACAACGTATGTCTCTCTATGATAAAACACTAAGAAGACACTAGGAAGCTATCTTTTAAATACCATTAAAGCTGTAAATGATTGAGTGAAAGGAAGGTATTGTCAAATACATCCATCCCAATGTTGCAACTTTCCCCATTGTAACTGTGATATATCACAGTGTGGCATAAGAAATTAAGGGGAATTTTTTGAGAATTTTTCAGGAGCTGTAGATGACATGGGGAGGCCAACAGATGATACATAAAAAGTTTAGGAACTCAGAAATGCATAAAATATATGTATAGTATTATATAATAAAAAAAAATGTTATCTTTTAATGTCATAATAATGCAGACTTCTTCTCTGGTATGAAGGGATGGCCAAAAGTTTTCACATGGATTTTCCCAATCATGAGGGTACTGTACCCCTAACCTGTACCATGTGGAAGGGATAACAAAAGGGATACAATTGTTGTTAATAGGAATATCATACAACCAACTGACCAAAAATATTGTTAACTATCATGGACTGTTTTCTCTGTAGTACTTTTTTGTCAAGCTTGCTAGACTTTTAATAAGGAAAGTGGAATAGATTGGAAATCTTAAGAGACTTTGCTTCTAAATGGCCTGTTCCATCTGCCTCAGGTGATGTTCTTTCAAGCGCTCATTGCCACATTTATGAAGACTTCAAAGAGGCAGAGGTGAGGAGGGAGTGCATTCCAGGCATGGGGAGAAGAGTGTATAAATGTATAGAGATGGGTAACTTGTTTGGTGAACTGCTAATTGGAATTGCTTTGATTGGAATACAGCATAAAGGAGAATAATATGAGAAAAAATATATGGAAAGGTCAGTAGGAACCAGAATGTTGAAAGTTTAAAATGCCAGGTGTAGAAGGTTTTTATTTTATCCTACAAAACACAGGGAGCCACTCAGTAGTAGAATAGCTTGGTCAGATCTGCATTTTAGACGCATTAATGTGGCAACTATATGGAAAAGAGATGGAAGGGAGTGGTAGGAGGAAGCTATTTTAGTAATCCAGAAGAAATGATGGGGGCCTAAACTAATATAGAGAGTGTGTGAGTGGAGAGGAGATGGATGCAAGAGATGTTATGGAGATAGATTTGATAATACTTGGAAACACATTGCATGTGGAGGGAGAGAGAGAGAGAGAGGTCAGAGTCAAGGATAGCTCTGAGGCTGTGAACTGTGTGAATGGTAGGATGATGATGTCTTCAGTAGAAATAGGGAAGGTGGAAAGAAGGATGGGTTTTGGAAATGCATGAGTTCTTTTTTGGATGTGTTAACTTTGAGATGTCTATGAAACAATGAAGTGGAGATGTTTAGAAGCTAGTTAGGGATTGGAATTCACAAGAAAGTTATACAGATTTAGAAGATGTATATACTGATGAAAATTGAACCCATGAAAGCTCATGACACCTGAGAGAGAGAGAGAGAGAGAGAGAGAGAGAGAGAGAGAGAGAGAATATAGAGAAGGAAGAGCAAAGGGTCCTCTACAATGCTTTGAGACGTACTTTGATGATGATCAAACAAAAGATGCTGAGAAGCTGTCAGACAGATAGGAGAAGAATTGAGACAAACAGAGTTATAGAAGGCAAGCGGGGAAGACAATATTCAGAAAGAGAGGGTGGTGGCCAATATAAAGAACTGTGGAGAGGTTAAATCGCTTAAGGCATAAGAAAAAGACCATTGGATTTGATTAAGAGATCATTAGTAACCTTAAAAAGAACAGTTTTAGTCAAGTGGTTGGGTCAGAAGTCTAGTTGTAAGTGGTTGAGAAGTTATTGGGAGAGGAAGAAATGAGGATATAAGAAGTCCTTTCCAAGAGATTGATTATGAAAGTAAGACCAGAGTTAGGATAATAGCTTGAGGGGGATAGAAGGATCAAATGAAGGCTTTTAAGGATGAAAGAGAGCTAATAACATTTGTAGTGTGACAGAAAAGGAGATAAAAGAGAAAGAGATTGAAAACTGGAGAGAGAAAATGATCAATAGGAGATAGGATAGGATGAATCCAAGAGTATAAGTAGAGAGGTTAAACTTGTAAAGAAAGACCACCTCTTCCTCAGAGACTGTAGCAAGGAGATAAGACTACAGAATGTTGTAGGCAGGTTTGAGATATGAAGTAGCAGAGAAGTGAGAGCTTCTGTTTCTAAGGACAGTAGAGAGCAAGGTTCTCTTCTGGGGAGAAGTGTAATGCTCTCCCGGCAACAAGAACCTTGCTATTCAAAGTGTCTGAGAGTGATAGGCATAGAAGAATAAAAGGAATGTCCTGCAGGCATAAAGGTCCAACTGAAATCAGACAATTTGTAGTTGATGTAGTCAACACAGTTACATGGCTTTCTCCACTATATGAATAGGAGTAGAGAAAATAGGAAGTAGAGTTAGTGTTTGGCAAGATATAATTGGTAAAAGGCAAGGAGTCTAGAATTTTGTAGGGGACAATATAAAGATGACCTGGTTAAGAGTAAGGTCAACTGGGGCAGCTAGGTGGCGCAGTGGATAGAGCACTGGCCCTGAAGTCAGGAGGACCTGAGTTCAAATCTGGCCTCAGACCAACACTTGACATGTACCAGCTGTGTGACCTTGGGCAAGTCACTTAACCCCAATTGCCTCACCAAAAAACAAAAACAACAACAATAACAACAACAAAAAAAGAGTAAGGTCAACAAAATGTCATTTTTTTCAAGGTTTTATGGAATTTTTGAGTGATGCAAACTATGAATGCTTTGTATAAGAAATATAAACATGGAATTGGCCAAAAAAAAAAAAAATACCAGGGCCAAGATGGAAGAGAGGAAGGGAACTGGAGTGATGGACTGAATTTACTTTTTTTTTTTTCCCAGCCAAAGACAAGGTTTATTAGAACATATGTCATATTGGGCAGATTCTTAAGGAATCTGAACATTAGTGAGCTATTGGTTGGATTCAAAGAATCTGAATGGTGCCTAGATTTTAAGAATCTAAGCACCTTAATGGTGGCAAAATGGACCTTATATACAGAAAGACTGTGGGAGATCTAGGAGTGGCCAAGTAGTTTGGGGTGACTGGAGGAGGGGTCTAAGGAGGATCTGGATGGGAGTGGCCAGTAAGCTGGGGTGAACAGAACACCTGGGACGTGGACCACTGTGGCCATGGGAGAATGGAGCCTAGCTAGGATTAAGGGTGGGAAATGGCCAGGGGCCATAGGGAGATAAGACAATGGAGGCCTAGGGTAGGTTAAGGGTAACAGAAGTAGGAGATTAGGTGTAGCCACAATGAGAGGCCAGTTGATGGGATTATAAACTCAGGAAAATGCCAGAGATTTGACCATGTGGGAAAGTCCAGGGTTTTTCCTTTTTGGGGTGTAGCTTCTATCCTCATCATTCCCCCCTCAAACAAATGGGACTCAAATTCTTTTGGGGTAAGAGGCAAAAGTCTTAGCTTCTGAAACTGCTTCCTTCTGGCAAGGGGCATAGAGCTGTCCCTGCCTCGAGGGGGTCCCAAAGAGGAGGTTGACTGGAACCAAGCACAGGCTGCATCCAGCAAACGATGGGGGGACATCGGCTGGTACCCGCTGTTTGCTATCAACTGTAGGTGAATGGCCTGTAGTCTGGAAGACACAAATCTGACAGAAAAGATTGCAGAGCCCAGATATAAAGCAGGGACTAGATTTAGGGCCCATATATGAGAGGATAAAACATCTTTATCTCTTTTTGGATTCATATAATTCAGTTTTCCAATCATGCAATATCAAATCCACCTCATTGCCAGACTCAGAAATAGCCGGGTGGGCAACGTTCCCCTTCAAAGGAACGTAATGGGGAAACTGAGCCAGGAAGATCCCATCTTAGACTGAGGCTAAAATTGTCCTCTTGGCTTTTCCCAATGCTGACTTCCCACCAGTATCACATTGTCTCTGAGTAGATTGTGGCATGTCTTAGATGGTGGATTATTGATTTATTGATGGATTATTATGATCCATTAGACAACTAGAAATAAAAATAAAATCATAAGCTTTTTTTTTTTAACTTCAAACAGCAAGTTTCACTAATCACTGCTTAGGAAAAACTTTTCCAGGATTTACATCTCAAACTTAAATTTGTCCTTGTGTAAAAAGTTAATCCTTAGAGATTTCTATACATTTGCAAATTCTCAGCAAGTCATACACAACTTAAGCAAGCTTTTTGGCTAGCTTACACGTTAAAACAATAACCAACAATAACCAAATTATTTTAGCAGTAATCAAATTATGAAAAGTTGCTTGGGATAACTGATACAAAAAGTTCACCAATTTGAAAACTTGAAACAACTCCATTACCAATCAGGTGACTTCAGTTTTGTTAAATGCATTTCCAAATTACTTTACACAGAGAATCAACATCCCATCATTAACAGTTAAAACAACAAATTTAAAAGAGCTTGCTTACCCATGTTCAAAGGCTAGCTTCTTTAGCTTGAGCAGGATGTGCTGAACCTGGGTGATGCTTCCAGGCAAAGGTTGCCCAAGGGCCAAAGGCAATTACCAGAAGGGGACCACACTGTAGCTGCTGCCCCTCCCCCCTCCTTTTCCCCAGGTGGGGGAGGGCAAAATCAAAGGTGAGGGGAAAAGGGTGAAACTCCTGTGCTATGAGAAGGGTTAAGGATACCCTTTTGACTCAAGTGAAGGGAGTGACTAGGGTTGTAAGGAAGTGTTTCAAAACTCTTTGATGATCAATCACAAAACCTCCAGAATCTGCCAAGATATTTTTAGCTGTTCTAACTTTTCTCTGTAACCTCCATGAAGGAGGATTTAGGGGTGTAGAGGGAAGGGAGTAAGTAAACTTCAGGGAATCAAAAAGCAATAGCAGTTTTTCCCAATTTTTCCAGAGAGAATTGCCAGAATTGGGCATACACTTCCAGATAGGGTGTCCATCCTTGTCCTCTATGCTACGGAAAGTGTACCCAGGTCCATGGCCTCGAACCGACCCAGTGGACTGAGAGCCTGAGAGTGTCAGGCCCAATGCTAGACAGCCTCTTAACTATCTGCCTGAAAAGCACCTCCAAGCCTTGGTACTTGGAGATCAACCCCAATTGCAGAGCAAGAAAGGGGGAGAGGCTTCAGTACCTTCCGGTCTTGGCTAGAGAAGAACTTGGGGTTAGGCAGTTTTCCCGTACAGGCCACCAAAATGTTGAGGTTTAGGGGTTAAGGGGTGCTGAGACCCCAATATTACAACATGTGGGTCCTGCCTGAAAGAATTCAACCTAAGCCTTCTTTCAGCCAAAGACAAGGTTTATTAGAACATCCCTCATATTGGGCAGACTTTTAAGGAGTCTGAACATCAGTGAGCTATTGGCTAGATTCAAACAATCTAATCGTGAATTTACTTTTGGTGGATTGAATTTTAGCTACAATATCTGGTAGAAAATTTGTCAAAAGTATCATAGCTTTTAATACATAATAGTGATAGGGTATTTTTTCCTGAATCATTTGTATTTTTTATCACTTATTTTGTAGAACCTTGCTAAGCTAACACTTTAAAGGCATGGTAATTGAATGGTCTCATTTTTTTAGTTTAGTTACTCTAATGCTATTGTAAAATATCCTGGGCTTTGCTTCTCTTACTGAAATTTCTATAAAGCAGCCAAAGAAAAACAACCCCGCCCCCAATTCCCAAAGCATTTAATCACATCTGAATAATGTTGCAACCTTTTTTTCTTCAAAGCATGGTCCAACATATTCACCCTCATCACCTTGTGAAATATTCTTGTGAAAAAGATTCTATAAGTGTGCTGATGGGAGAATAGAAGCAGAGGTTGAATTACTAGCCTGAGACAATAGGGAGAGAATGATCTTAGTGACTAAAATTCAGACATTTTTGACTCAAAAGTGCTGTTTCAGATGACAGGGATTTTAATCTCTTCTGTGAGAGAAACAAATAGAACTGTAGATCAGTAGTTATTGATGGTGCAGACTTATGTCCAGGTGCCAACAACTGCATAAGATTTATTTCTGGCAAGCCCAGACTAAAACATAGATGCAGCTGTTATTATCATTATTATTAATAAGGAACGGAGATCAAATGTATGGCTTCAGACAAGCTGGTGAAGAGCAGGATGGCATTCTCAATAGTAATAATCAAGTGCCTTAAGTATGTGATTTTTTACTTGATGACTAGCATAATGAAATGAGGTAGGATCTTGGAGTGATGGGGCACATCTACAATCCCAGGTACTGTGGAGAGTGAGGCTGGAGGATCTATTGAGCTTGAGTTCTGGGTTATGTTGATTCAGTATCCTCAATTAATTAAGCACTAATGTGGTGAGCCTCTGGGCTAAAGTCTGCATAAGGAGGGCTGAAGGGACCTAGGTCAGAAACAATGCAGGTCAAAGTTCCCATGCTGATCAATAATTGGTAGCCCTTGCACTTCCAGCTGGGGCAAAATAAGCTTGTCTTTAAAAAAAAGAAAAAAAACTGAGTCAGTAGTCCAGGGTCCTAGTCTTGGCCCCATCCCTAGCTAAGTATGTTACCTAAAAAAGCAAAATAAAAGAGAGGAAAGGGGGACATTTAAATTTTTTTTTAAAATGCACAGAAAAAACAGAAGGAAGTTCAGGAGGAAAGACAGAAGCAGAACAGTTTTGAAAGCACTGTGAGGAGTTTATTATACACTTAAAAAAACAAGAGTTATAAAATTGAGATTTATGGTTTCATATCCAATCCCTCTTTGTGTGTTCTGCTGTGCATATAGAAATGCTTGTTTTTTGGTATTAGTATTAAAGTTAAAATTTAGAAAAAAAAACAGTCAATCAACTGAGTCTCAATGTTTTCACCTATCAGATGGGGAATATTAACATATTCTCTGTTTACCTGTTTGGGTTGCTGGGAAAATCAGATGAGATCATGTACATGAAATAACTTGAAAACGCATAAAGCATTATGCAAACACAAAGTATGATCATTATTATTATTTATTATTGAAATGCTGAATTTGATCTTTGAAGAGAGTACTGGTATATTGGATAGAGTGCTGGGCCTGGAATTAGGAAGACCTGAATTCAAATCCAGTCTTATATACTTACGAGCTGTGTGGCCCCTGGGTAAGTCACTTATCTTCTGTTTATCTCAGTTTCCTCAAGTGTGAAATGGGTCATTGAGTTATTGTGGGGATCAAATGAGGCAATATTTTGTAAAGCACTTAGCACAGTGCCTGCATGAACATAAGATATGATCTATAATGCTTATTCCCTTCCCATCTCTTAAAGGCTGTTCAGAGTTCAAGGATAAGAACAGCTACAGGGGTGGGGGAGAGTCTATTAGATTTGGTAATGAAGGGATAATGTGGTAATTTTGAGGAGAACAGATTCAGTTGTACAATGAGAATGGAAGTCAGATTGCAAAGGGTTTTGAAGTGAGTGAGAGAAGAGTAAGTGGACACACTGACCTTAGCTTTCTTGAGTTTAGGGAAGGAGAAAAGGGAAAGAGAGATAGGACAATTGCTAGTGGGGATAGTAGGATCAAACCAGGGCTTTTTGGTTTTGTTTTGTTTTGTTTTTAGGTTGGAGGAGACAGGGAGTAATTGTAGGCAGCAAGGAAGGAACCAGTGCATAGTGAAAAATTAAAAATCAGAGAGGGAGAGAATAGTGACAGTGGGGGCAACCTGCTAAAGAAGGAGGGGAAAGGAAGAGCTTAAGGGTGTCTAGTTCAAAGTACGAAGGCTCAGGGCAAGCTAATATTAGGTTACCTAGCAGAGAAGGCAATGTCCGGCAATCCCAGAGAGGGACAGGAACAGGTGTATTCTTTTTGCTGTTTTTTTTTTTCCTGTCCAAGATGATTATGTAGATTATTTAGATGGAAGGCAACTATCAACATTACAGCTGCTGGTTTTTAACTTGGCCCTTACCATACAACACTTGAGAAGAGCAAAAGAATCATACTTTGGCCAAATATTAATTTGAGAGTCACCCCATTCTCTTAACTTTTACTTATCTTAGTTGCTAATAAAATCAGTGCAAGATTTCTTTTCTTTTCTTTTTTTTTAGAACTGAAGTCTGAACCACATAACCCACACAATGAACATTGTTATGATGAGCCTAAGTACCAGGGATTGCTAGTGACTTTCCTGTAGCAACTTTTAAAAACAGTTTTATGTACTTGAATTGAGCTATAGTAAATATAATGCTCCAGTTTGAAGTCAGGAAGAGCTATGTTCCAATCCAGCTGCATGACCCTGGGCAAGTCATTTAATCTCCATGCATTTCACAAACCAATTGTAGTCTATAACGCTATAGGAAGTTCCTTATATTAGTAAAGTCATCTGCCTTTTATGTATTGTGCTAGAAGTTTCTCTGGATTTTTAAGTGCTTTGGGAAGATATTCAAGAAGAACCAGTATGGTGTGGTGGAAGACATTGGTTTTGGATTCAGAAAACATTGGTTTGAATATCAGCCCTAATGATGCAATTTAGGGGTTCAGGGGTCCTGGGACCCCAAAATCACAACATGTGGGTCCTGCCAGAAAGAATTTGACCCAAGCCTTCTTTCAGCCAAAGACAAGGTTTATTAGAACATCCATCATATTGGGCAGACTCTTAAGGTGTCTGAACATGGGTAAGCAGTTGCTAGATTATAAGAATCTAAGCAGT